>NW_024090645.1:0-27290 GCF_014356525.2 Nilaparvata lugens
ATTAATTTCACGTGAACCAAATCAGAGAAGACCATTTCAAAAGATGAATCTACTGGTATTAATAAGGGTTGAAAAAAACCCGGCTTTTTGCAACCGGCACTAAGTACCTGATTGAATGATTACAAAAGTTCAACAGCTGAGTCAAAATTTTGACACAGTCCCACAGACCTAGTGCAATAGAATATTTATTATGTCCTGAATTTCGTGAGAATCGTTAGAGCCGTTTTCGAGATCCGGTGAAATACAAACATATAAACAGAAGTTGCTCGTTCAATAGTATAGGATAAGGAATTATATAATAAATATAATATTTAATAAAAGAAGATAATGAGTAAGTGGAATAAGGGTGAAAGAAAGAGAGAAAGGAGGAGAAGAGGAAGAATGAGAGATGGCAAACATATTATTGAAACAAAGATAAGAGCCACTCAAAAAGTATGTCCTCGATTTTACTGGTGATTAATTATTCAATAGCTCTTTTTTCAAGCAATGTGACAGAATTTCGATTAATATGCTCTGTAAGGTAATCTGGAATTTTATTGATTAATTTATTAGCTAGGTAAAAGTATTGTCTCCGGCAAACATTGAGATCCATTCTTATATTTTCAAACCTATTTCTGGAAGGTCATGAATTGAGGTTTGATTCACGGAATAGAAAAATATCTTTATTATTTCTAATGAAAATTATGAGGTTTTAAATATATAATTGACGGACTGTTAACACTTGAACCTTTTTGAATAAATATTTAGTTGGATAAAGACAAGGTTTACCTAAATAGTTTTAATAAATGTGAGCAGGTAATGGAAAGTGCGAGGTTGATTTCATAAGGCTGGCCACTAACGGTGAGTCATGCATGATACACATATTGTCATAGATTGTTGTCATCACAGCAAAAGACTTCCAGCAAAATTTGTTGAGGTTAGGTTTTTGCATCTCAAAATTTATATTGTTTATTTTTTTTTGCTGCACCTTTTGAGTTTAAGTTTTCATTTATCTAAAAAAAAAAACAGGTCAGGTGACCTTTGATGAATGGTAGGGGTCACTAGGAGGACGAACCGACACCACTTGATCTGGAGCCAGACCGGAGTCAATGACAAAGGCTTGTCTGGAAGACACTATAGTTGACCAAGCGAAAATGGGTCTCTCAAGGCCACTGCAATGTTGCCACTGGTGGCCACCCCTCACTCGACCAGTCTATATACATTGACTATATTTCTCCACCCTGAACATCGCTCTTTCCTTCTCATACCATCCCTCTTCCTCTTTTCCGACACTACCTGTCACAAATTCTTTTGAAGTTAAAACAATAACATCCCCCGTTACCTCCTCCCATCATCCGCTATATTCTTCAACATCATGAAATGAAGGAAAGAATATTGTTATGTATAATGTATAACTCTTTCTTGAGTCATGACATAAAGAATCCAATTTTATAATGATGATTAGATTTTTCTTTATAAATGCAACTATTTATAAACTGAGCTATTACTTCATAAAGGTTACTTGAAGACTTATAATAATCAATTGGAAGTGGAGTGATGTAATTTTATTTATTTTAGTCAATATTCTTGTAATGCCCACTCCACTCTGCATTTTTCAATTCGCATGAATTCTCATTTGATTCCCATCACACTTCATCCAGGCTTTGGACAGAGAAGACAAACAATACTCCCCACAATAACAATACTTTACTATCACACCCTCTCTCACACACACATTCACTTTCTCTCTTACTAGCCACCCTTAGTACAAAGTGGCAACAGTGTTGGTAGAGACGGGTGGTGGTGTCAAGAGCAACCTTTGACCTTGAGGGACCCATTTTCGTTTGGCCAACTATAGGAGACCATTTCTGACAAGTTTTGACCTGTTGCCATGCACTACAACGACGGTGATGACTGCCACTACTCTCCCACCACTCCTAGCGACTCCCATCCCTCCAGGTAGTGCCAAAGCATGGCCTATCACCTCTTAGGGTACAACCACACTGAAAGCGGAGCGTGGCGTGGCGTGGTCAGAGCGTTCATGATACACACAGTAAGAGTCTAGAAAATGGCGTTGTCCAATTTTGCACGGACATTACTTTGTGAAAACAATTACTTTAAGTATTGGATTTTATCTAAGCTTGCTAGGACAGAGTGGGTTAATGGAATTAACTTGAATCGTAGACTATTTGTTGAATATCACCATCTGTTTAATGTTTTAAGAAAGCATGAGTCCCGATTTTTTGAGTAGCCTACAACATGCAAATGTAAACACTTCAACCTTTGATTATATTTTGACGAGAGTGAAGCCTGATTTGGGAACACATTCACTAATAATTAGAATTTTAATTCCAATTATTGAAGGAATCTAATATCTGTTGAACAAAGATTTTTAGTTAAAAATCAATTAAAAAGTTTGAAACTTTGTGTTTCTTTAGTGGTTCCAAATTTTTTTTAAATAGCTCAATATTATTTGATAGAAATGGTAATTGAGTGGAATATTTGTAGTAAATTTATTAATTCAAGCCCTCTAAATTCAAAATTTTAGTTTTCATGTTTATTTTAGACTAAAATTTTATAAAAATGGTAGGCCTACACGTGAAATTCTAACTTTATCTTGGAATTTGTCACCTATAATTAATTTGGAAGAAAAATAGCACAAGCACCACTTTATTATTTTATCTACCAATGTTATTACATAAATGTCATTTTCATTGTAATTAAATAACAGTAAGGTAACCATATTTCATAGAAATTTGAATTAAATGGATTAGAATAGCCTTACATTTGATTTCAAAGTGCAATAGATGAATGTTCTCTTTTGAATAAGCAAATAATTCACATTACAGGGAATTCGGGCAAACATTAAATTTAATATACTAGTGTACTAGATGGTAATAAAAAAAATGTAGTAGAACAAGTGCATTATTATGTACAAGAGTAGACCACTAATATGTACATTAGTAGGGAACTCGCACTTTGACGCTCCGCTCGTAGACGCTCCAAAAAACAAACCAGCTTGTTCCAAAATTTGACGTTCCGCTCTGCGAGTAGACGCTTGCAGTGTGTTTTAACTCATTACTTAACATGATATTGTTCACGATGCTCCTTGACGCCACGTCACGCTCCGCTTTCAGTGTGGTTGTACCCTTAGAAACAGAGAATTTCAGTGTTGTGAGATGACAACCGTGGTGTATGTGGAGGACACCCAACACCGCGAGAAGCCCAGCCATCCCCAACCACCCGCCGGCACACAACACACTGTGAGCAGCATCCCCCACTCCGCCCCTCCACAGACGCCAGCTCGGGGCGACCCTGGCAATATAAATAAATGAGGGGGGGGGTGTGTGAGCCGATACTTACTCAGAACATGAAAAAATGTCGTTTGAAGCCTTTAGCTGTGATGACACAACAATGTATGGACATTTGTGTGTATACACATGTTCAACACACTTGTCCTGTTATTAGTGACCACATTACTAGGAAACACAGTAAAATGAATTTGAATGAGCACACGTGAAGTCACAAATTTTCAGCTAGTAGTTGTTTCTCCTTTATGTGTTCTTACATGTCTTTTCAAATTACTTGTTCGAGCACATTTATAGTCACAATACTTGCAGCTGAAAGGTCTTTCTCCTGTATGTGTTCTGATATGTTCCTTCAAATTACTTGATAGAGCACATTTATAGTCACAATACTCGCAGCTGAAAGGTCTTTCTCCTGTATGTGTTCTGATATGTGATTTCAAAGCACTTGATCGAGCACATTTATAGTCACAATACTCGCAGCTGAAAGGTGTTTCTCCTGTATGTGTTCTGATATGTGATTTCAAATTACTTGATTGAGCACATTTATAGCCACAATACTCGCAGCTGAAAGGTCTTTCTCCTGTATGTGTTCTGATATGTTCCTTCAAAGTACCAGCTTGAGTGAATTTATAGTCGCAATACTCACAACAGAAATGCTTTTCCCCAGTGTGTTTTCTCATGTGTCTCTTCCAATGAGTGATCGATGGAGCTTTATAGCTGCTGTCAGCACAGCTGTAGAGCTTGATCTTTTTGCCAGCCACAGGTGGCTCAGTGCACTCTTCCATGGGAGAGATTGAATGTGCATTCAGTCCACCCACTTCTGTTGCATTGGCAGTTTCAGATGTGCTGCAGTTTGAAGGCCACATCTCCGGTTCACTCTCCACTGAACATCCTTCTGCCTCTTGCTCAACTGCAAACACCAATAATGCAACTTGTAAATGATTGAAGCAGAATTAAGATAATAAAGTAATGATAGATTCTAGTGTAAAACACTCACACTATTTTTCCTTGCCTCACCTCAATCATACCGCATTAATTATAATCATTATTTACCAATTGATACAATAGTTAATACAAACCAAGAGTTTTGCAGCCGATTGTAGAAATAGTATATACATAAAACACATTATAGTGTTAAATATTCGGTTGGATTATGAACAATCAGAGAAATAATAATAGTAACAAATAAATTATGCCATGAGCTACTCTTTTATTTAATAATGATCCATGATTGCTAATCCAGACCATGGTTTTCTCTCAAAATTGAGATAAATATAGGTTGAATTGTCTGAAAATGATTGGTAATGTATATGGCTGCCTATCTTTTTTGTTTCAAAACACAAAAATGCTGTTGAATAAATAGGAAATTTCACCTGCGTTTTGACGCATACTGTAAGAAATGTGCATCAGAATTACAACTATAAACTGACATGAAATTGTGAGCTCTAGTTTGATGAGTGGAGCATCCACTATTCATCGACTACTCAGAAGAGCAACATGGCTACAATTGGCAAACACAGCACATTATTGCATATCAGTTGTGCTGGAAATAGGATGATAATCTGTAGTGGACACAAGTAATCAAGTGAAGGGCAATTTATTGAAACAATGTATACTGAGTGTCCCAAAAGTAAAGTGCCAAACTTCGGGAATAGGTTCTATGGGTCAAAACATAGGAAAAATGTGGAATATTTTTTTCCTAAAACGCTTCGTTTACAAGATATTGGCCATTTTGTATTTTTTACAAATCAATTTTTATCTTCAAAGTTTTCCAACCGATCGCAATAAAAATCGGTAGGTATGTTCAAATAAGAGATGAACTGTAGAAAAAATTTCAACTTTGTTAAATTCGAAAATTCAAAATGGCGGCCATTTTAAACTTTCAATCCAAAATTGCGGGAGAACGGTGATAGATAGAGAAATTTAACATGAGAAACTTTTCTTAGGAAATTTCATTTACAATCATGCAACACCCAAAAATGAGAATCATTTACATTGACAACGTATAACAGAGATACAATGAAATGTGTGTACTAGGCAACAAAACATGAGTACATCACAGTAAGCTATTAGAAAAAAAATTAAGAACAATTTTTTTTCATCCAAACACAAGAAAATCATAATTTGATGTTAATACAGACTGGTAGGCTTCCTTTCAATTTACAACGAATTGATGTTTTGCTGCCTCGTAACACACATTTCATTGTATCTCTGTTATGCTTTGTCCGATTCACATTTTTTGTGTTGAATGATTGTAAATGAAATTTCCTAAAAAATTGTTCTTGTTAAATTTCCCTATCTATCACCGTTCTCCCGCAATTTTGGATTAAAAGTTTAAAACGGCTGCCATTTTGAATTTTCGTATTGGACAAGGTTGAATATTTTTTCTACAATTCATCTCTCTTATTTGAACATACCTACCGATTTTAATAGCGAATATCTCGTAAACGAAGCGTTTTAGGAAAAAAATTATTCCACATTCTCTTTGTTTTGACCCATAGAACCTATTCCCGAAGTTTGGCACTTTACTTTTGGCACTATACTTTGTATAGTGGTATATAATATACCACAATATATCCTCACATACAATCAAATTATTGAAGAAATGTGTATAAATGCAATTTATACCTATAACTGTTGCTATGGCAACCACATCTGATAGCTATTACCCTACATAATGAATTATTGACCGAGCGAAGTGAGGTCTAAGATTCAAGTCGACGGTTTGGCATTTCTCTTAATGTTTAAATGTTTATATGTTGCGCATTTACGGCGAAACGCGGAAATAGATTTTGATGAAATTTGATAGGTATGTTTCTTTTTAAATTGCGCGTCGACGTATATACAAGGTTTTTGGAAATTTTGCATTTCAAGGATAATATAAAAGGAAAAAGGAGCCTCCTTCATACGCCAATATTAGAGTAAAAATCAGACTATAAAATTATTCATCATAAATCAGCTGTCGATAGATTATAAATTGCATACCATGACGCAAGCAATTCAATATCTCAATGTAACTTGGTAAAAAATCTGCTGTGGCGCACTCACACAACTTTCCTTGCCGTTATGAAAATTGATCACCTGACGCTATAGTGAGGTCCACGTTATAATGACAGTATTTGATCAACTTTAGTTTTTCTATACTTGTCTATCATTCGACAAAGCCGGTGGTACTATCCTTTTCTAGGTCCACAACGATGCCAATTATGTTTTTGACAGTGTAGAAATAAAATTAATAAATGCAGAGAATCGGCATCGCTATTCTCCTATCTTTATCTACTGCCATTATAACGTGGACCTCACTATAGTGTAAACGCGCAACTCAAGTCAAAGATCTGAGCCAGCTGGTGACAGGACAATAACGCTGGATACACACGAGATCTGTTATCTCTTCATAGTGAATGATTTAAAAGTATCAACAGTAGCCAACAGTTTGCAATTGAATAATTACCTTTTCTCAAATTTCAAGCTTATTTTCAATTTTAGGTGAAATGTTACTGGACATTAATTAAAGAGATTTCCAAGCTCAATCTTTTCCACTCGAAATTTTTCGTTTGAATTATAAATCTGAGACCTAATAATTGGAAATCTAAAATCAAACTTTGCATAGATGGGGCGGAGCTCCTGAAATTTTTACAGATATGGGACTTGTGGCAGTTGATATAGCTTATCAGTGACTATTTTAGGTATAAATTTGATCAAAATCGTTGGAGCCATTTTCGAGAAAATCGCGAAAAACCCTGTTCGTGTCGGATCCTTATAGGGGAAGGACCTTAAGTTCCAAATTTCAAGTCATTCCGTTAATTTGGAGATGAGAAATCGTGTACACAGACGCACTTACACTCATACAAACACACACACACACACACACACACACACACACACACACACACACACACACACACACACACCACACACACACACACACACACACACACACACACACACACACACACACACCAATACCCAAAAACCCCACTTTTTGGACTCAACCTCGAAACGTATAGAAATTTACAAATTGGGGTACCTTAATTTCTTTTCGGAAAGCAATACTTTCCTTACCTATGGTAATAGGGCAAGGAAAGTAAAAAGCTGTGTAGACTATTAATTGCATGCCTCATTGAATGCAGTTTTTATGCACTATTAAATTAATGAACTATTGATTACGTGCAATAGCGCATGCGATTAATAACTAAAATAACATTGTATTGTCTCTCGAACTTTCTCTGCTTTGAACTCGGGCTGTCCTGTTGCCAGTATGTCTTGAAAGGAGATTAGATTTTGATGTTGGCATTTTTGATTTACCAACCCGAACAGCCATTAGCCGTTTTCACACCGATATCTCGCCGACACGACATACAGACAGGATTTACTCTGATGGACAGTATAAGAGGAGGCTGCGGTTTATAACTGCGCGAGGTCTACTGTTCACAGAACTCTCCGTCTTCGAGAAAGAGCCGTGTTAAAAGTAAATTTCTCTCCCACTTTAGCAACGATCCCCAATTGATCAGACACTTGTTTCCATCAGATTGTATTTAAATTACACATAGGTAGGTATTTGTGTAGAACTCATTTCAACTTTACTAATTATAACCATCGACTATGACAATAAAGCTAAATGTTAGTTTTTGTTGAGGAATAACAGAAATTAATTTGCAAAAGTCATGGTATGTTTGTAGAATGAGTGTATTTATGAAGACATGCGAGTATCTCTAACTATTACAAAACAAAATTATACAATATTGAATCTATGAAAGTGTACAGCAAAAACTAGTAGTTCTAATATTGACTTTTTAGGTATCAATGACTTTAGTCATATCAATGACTTTTTCAGGTATAAATTTGATCGAAATCGTTGGAGCAGTTTTCGAGAAAATCGAAAATAGTCATTGATAAGCTCTATCAACTGCCACAAGTCCAATATCTGTGAAAATTTCAGGAGCTTCGCCCTATCTATGCAAAGTTTGATTTTAGATTCCCAATTATCAGTCTTCAAATACAATTTGAACAAAAAATTTCAAGTGGAAAGGATTGAGCATGAAAATCTCAATAATTTATGTTTAGTAACATTTTCACCTGAAAATGGAAATAAGCTCGAAATTCGAGAAAATGTGATTATTCAATTGCAAACTGTTGGCTACTGTTGATTCTATTAAATCATTTACTATAAAGACATAGCAGATCTCGTGTGTCTCCAGCGTTATAGTCCTGTCACCAGCTGGCTCAGATATTAGAATAGCAGACTTGAGATGCGCGTGAACACTAGCGTCAGGTGTTCAATTTTTATATTGGCAAGGAAAGTTGTGTGAGTGAGCCACACCAGATTTATGGACTCAGGAGACCTTGAAACGTATAGAAATTTGGAAATTGGGGTTCCTCAATTTTTTTCGGAAAGCAATACTTTCCTTACCTATGGTAATAGGGCAAGGAAAGTAAAAATGTATTATTCTATTTCACCTTAAAATGACACATTAGAAATATGAAAATGCATAGCCATCCTAACTTTTTGAAACACCATGCATACTCTGGTACTCCTATTCAATTTGGGCCTTAGATAAATAAAACCATATTGCATAGCTCACTTTATGTTGTAAAATTTATTTCTTCATCAAATCATCTAGATTAATAATCAAATTGGAAACAACTAATCTAAAATAGAAATCACCTAGTCAATACTTGAAAACAAATTGAACTTCAGATACACTACTATAACGAGAAGTTATATAAGTGAGGTCTATGTTTTAACTTTGATTTAAATGAACTGGAAGCATGCTGGCAAAATACAAAGAGTTCTTCTTACTAATTTCCCGCAGTTCCCTGATCCAAAATTCAACAATTGCAGGCCTGATTTTACAGCAGTTGTACAGCTGATTGCAGCTCTAGTATTAGTATTCTAAGTACTCTAAGGGCCGGTTTCCGAGCTCGGGATTTAGCTAAGCTCTAGACTTCAAAAAGCTGGAGTCAGAAAATTGGCTTTCCGAAACGGGGCTTGGTCGTAGTCCACGTAAAAATTAAATTTAGAAAAACTAGAAAATTTAACACAAAATGAAATAAAGAGAAAATAGTTTAAAGTTTAAGCTGTTTTGAATTATTCGGGAATGTTTCATCTCGTCAAGGAAAAACGTTTCCAATTATAGAAATAAGAAAATAAAGATTACCATTATTACTGCGACCACGCCCCGTTTCGGAAAGCCCATTTTCTGACTCCAGAGTTTAAAGCCAGTTAAATTCTAGAACTTAGCTAAATGCCGAGCTCGGAAACCGGCCCTTATAGTAAGTATTTTGTTCATCAATGCATTATTCTGATTACTAACTCAATTAGTTCAATATTTAATGTGAAAAAGATGTTTTTAATATTTGACCGAACGAAGTGAGGTCTATGTTTTAACTCTGATTTTCTTTTGCCTGTATGTATGTATGTAACGCATTTACGGTCAAACCCGTTGATAGATTTCTATGAGATTTGGCAGGAATATTCCTTTTTTAACTGCGCGTCGATGTATACATACAAGTTTTTTTTGAAATTTTTCATATTGAGGATAATATGAAAGGAAAAGGAATTTCCTCCATACTCCGATATCACTATATGTATGATCTACTTTGAAGATAGGATTAATCAGACTATAGAATTATTCATAATCAATCAGCTGATAAGTGGATTATTCATTGCATGCATTACTCAGATATCTGAAGAAGCCGTGTCTATTTCTGTAAGGTAGAAATAAGAACACTCCATTCACATGGGTTACTTTTTAAATAAAAACAATATAAAAATCTTAGTACCCTTTATTTTTTCAAAAACTTTAAAATAGTTCAACAACTAGTTTCGGTGATAACCTGACGATGGTGTCATCACTCATCACCGAAACTAGTTGTTCAACTATTTTAGAGTTTTTTTTAAATAAAGGGTGCTTTAAGATTCTCATATTGTTTTTTTTTAAGGTAGTAATGTTATCAATATTTGGTTTTGTATTCATTGTATTATGATGTGTGCCCTTCAGTATCAACATTCTCACATTTGAAAAACAAATTTCATAGGTGATTGAAAATAAAATAAAAAATGATCAAATGGAGTGAATAATGCTGAAGAAAATATAATATTTTCGATTGAAAAAGATTAATTTGAGAAATATTTTCATCGGATGGAAAGATTATCACGGAACAGGATAAATTTACCATATGGGATACAAATTCAAACGTGAACTAAGTATGTTAATATAAGTAATTTTTTGAAATCAAATAACAGTTTCTAACAGTAAATTATGATTCAACTGAATCAACTAGAACAGGTGACACCAGATACTTGTGGATGAGAAAACTGAGAGGGGTCTACTGCTCACAGAGCTACTAGTGTAGAATAATGCTATAATTGGTGCAGAATAAAAAAAGTAAATTTGTCAAGTAGTATCATACCTTTGTAAATTTCGAGATCTGCCGTAGTGGATGCTTGAGATGATGCTTGATGCTTGGATGAACCGAGATGAAGTGTTGCTTAGAGCTGTCCTTGTATCGCAACTGCTGAACTTCAATTTCAACTGAGGCATCTGATGTCCTTGAGGTTACAAAGAAACCTTGTCGTCCACTTTTCCCCACTTATGTGGCACCCATGCGGCTCCTCATTGGCTAATTTGGGGTTGACCCACGCCCATCGACTATTCTCTTTCGTTATTCTCAAGACCATTGAACGTGTTCAAGCTCTGCTCTTTCACTAATTTCTCCTTCTCCTTCATTATTTGACAATACCAATTTCTCATTCTCCTTCATTATTTGACAAGACTTTGAAAATTAGATTTGAATTGTCAAATATTGAACAGCATTTGACGTAATTTGAAGCTACCTCAAAAATAAATAATGTTTATGCAGATTTGAATTATTTCACCCTCAAAATAACTTACGGTACTAGCAAACATTAGGGACCAAACTTCGCTCGGTTGTACAAACGCATACAAATAAAAAACTAAAAAGGAATAAAGTATAAAAACTCATGAATACTTGCGAATTAATGATCGCAGAATTGATAGTAAACTTGAAATTTCATAATCAGCTATTCAGTAAAAAAAGGCAATCTAATACAATTAATACAACAACTGAAGAGATAGATAAAAAATGTAACTCTTCATTACTGTTACATTATATTTTATCATGATTAATACATTTCACTGATATTAAAAAATAATGGAGGGAGTTTGATTCTCTGTTAGATATAATCCCGGAATCGCAATCACTATTAATCACTCCGCATTTGGTCAATAAACTAAAGTGCGCAAAGAGAGGTTTGAATGTGGCATGGAAGTATGTGGTCAGTGATGAGAAGGTGACACTAGCTTCAAAGTGGATATTGTTTAAGGCGGTTTCAAGATCAATCATGTGCTATGGTGCTCAAGTACCGGTATGGGCATACAGAAAGTTTGAACAAGTGGAAAAACGATATTTTATAAATAGGTTGTTTGGTTTGCCCTAGAATACGCCAAATTACGTTCTCTTCATAGAAACTATGGAATCAACATTGTATGACTATACACTTAATCTGCAGATAGCTTATAATATTATTGTCTAGCGTACAGGAATGAAAGATATCCAAAACAAATAGGTATACAAAATATAAATAATCAACGATTGTCTTATATAATAGGATTAGAATAATAGAATATCCAAATATAATTGTAATTGACTAGAAAGATTCTCTATTACATTTTGACACTCTAGTTTTGGATATCTTCCAAACCCATTGATTACAGTCCTATCATTCCATTGTTTATGATGTTTGTACTTGAATTCACTGATAAGAACCTCTGTTGTCAGTATGTCTTGAAGGATATTCGATTTTGATGTTAGCATATTTCATACACCAACTCTAACAGCCATTAGCCGTTTTCACACCGATATCTCGCCGACAAGACACACAGACAGGATTTCCTTTGATGGACAGTAAGAGTAGACTGTGGTTTATAACTGCGCGAGGTCTACTGTTCACAGAACTACTAGTATAATAGAATATTGGTACATGAAAATATAATCAATTAATAAACACAATGTATTTAGAAGGGATTATATATAACATCAATATAGGCCTATAACGTTTTTGCCGAAAAAAGGTTTATGCCCCTCAAAGCATGGGCGCATTGTATTCAGTTTCGAGGTGCTATTGTACAGTTCTATGCGTTTCAACAGCCCTTCCTAGAATGTGGATAATGACTCCCAGAGACTTGGTTCCATTAAAAAAGGATTTCGTACGTGCTTGACCTTGCTCTAAGAATTTTAGTGAATATCGTTAAACCCGTCACTAATTTGACGTTAATATGTTACTGTCATCTATTCAATATAGAAGGCAACCTTTGCCATCTTATTACAATGTTCTTTTCTGTTTATGGTCCTACTACCTTTCTCACGCACACTCAAAGACACCCAAGCAAAAATATACCCTTTGTCATATAATATATCAATGCCAGCAAGGCCAGCATTTTTCTATTGAATCCTTTCACGAAACTGTCCTTTGCATATACTAAAGAATCAACAGTCCACATATGGATATTCAAAAGAAGCTAACTTTTTCAATAGTTGGGTTTCAAGATGACGCCAACAGGATTAAACGATATTTCTGGACACTTCAACAAACAAAATACGGACTGCTTTAATTTGAGTTGTATTTGGAATTGATGATAAGCCAAAAAAACTGAAATATGATAATAATGATTGTAGTGGTTGCAGAAAAATTTAACAAAAATCATGAATGTCTCTAAAGAATCTTCAATACGTGATCAGAGATGTTATTTGATGAATTTTACACACAGTTGACTTTTTATATTTTTCACTCGAGGGACCAACGAAAAGTTCAATAAGATAAGAGTTCAAATACATAAGAGGGAGTCACGAAAATAAACTTCAACGAACATTGATTAAACTGCAATGATTTTCCTGGTCAATGTCACGAAATCAGCACTTTAATCATTTTCTCCCCTCATAACTTTGGAGAGGGACAATATTATCATCTCAAATTGTCAGAGTATTTGAACAGACACTTTACAAAAATCGATGTGTAATTTCAATAGAATCTAATGATTAGAAGTGCCCGGTCAATCGGTTTTTTCCTGGTCAATGTGACGAAACTAGTACTTTGACTACTCATTCCTCCTCTCATAAGTTTAGAGTGGGTCGATATTCTCATCTCAAATTCACAGTATATTTGAACAAGTAGTTTGAAAATATCTATGTGTTATTTCAATAAAATCAGATAATTAGAAGTGCCTGGTCAATCGGTTTTTCATGGTCAATGAGATGAAATTTGTATTTCAACCATTTCCTCCTCTCATAACTTTGGAGAGGGTCAATATTATTATCTCAAATGTCAGGGTATTTGAAAAACACAGTTTATAAAAAATGTGCTAATCTGCATGACTTTGAAATGAGACGAGTTTCAAAAGTGATCGGTGGTAAACAGTCTGAGCTTCATATCACGGCTCCCAATGAATAAATTTTTCTGACTAAGGTACCGTATTGAATAAATGTGCTCGGAATGTGTTTTGTTGATATGCAGTTTACGAAAAATGTACTAATCTTTTCCTCTGCTTTGAAGTTGAACCATTTTTGAAAATACTGGTTTTTAAAGATAATCCATCATATTCTTTTATTAATGCTTCACACATTCATTTCTCAATTATTTCTTCAATCTCGTCATTTATTACCTATACGATTAGTCTTCTCAATGAAAATTCCACACTGAAGAGTGAAGCATTAGCAAAATCATACAGAAATTGGAATCTGGAGCAATTTATGTATCTTCCAAGAATCTAATATTCCTTCTGTTCGTTTGATCAGCGGAAAAAGGTGGAGTACGATTCAAAGTGATTCTCGCATATCTATTTAAAATGCATAGTTCAACCCTGAGATGTCAGTAACCACTGAATCAATCATCAAGTTGAATACGCCAAATTGAAGGGGATGATGTGCACGTTTGCTGGCGCGGATCCAGGGGGGGGGATCGGTTCGATTGGTGTTTGAAAAATTTACAGTTACTCAAGTCCAGGTAATATATACATGAAAAAGGGGGTGTGCTTGCATTTTATATTGTAGTTCTGATTTTTCAATATATTGTTTGGATACATAAAAGAAGTCCAGAGCCAATATTATCTCATGCAAAATTTCCTTGTGTTGGATACATGATGGCCCAAAAGCTCTTATTTTCGGTTCATTTTCCAGTTTTTAGCTATTTCCGCCAAATCCTGACACAAAAATATGTTTTTGCCTTTTTTAGGTAATGAAATTCTTAATAATGAATTATCCATTGTCATCTTATTAAGATTTTGCATCATGATAAAAGTTCATTGGATTATGTTCTATGAGAATCACCCTTTAGATGCTCTTAATTTAGTAGAGAGGTTCGCATAAGGACATCTCAAGGATCACATTTTCAAACACACATAGCTTTTGACACAATGATGGGGTCTCATTGTACAGCTCATTCTTCTCTGCTTGTCAGGGCGGTTCAAAATCATGCATCATGAGTCGAATTCATCATGAGGGAATTTGAGTTTTCATCGAAAATTTGAAGTTCTCCCAAATACCAAAAATTCTCAGCCAAAACTATGAGTTCACTGTGAAAACTGATGCATACTACAGTGGAGGCCACGGGAAAACCTCCAGAACTTCCAAATTTTGCCCCCCGCCACCCCTGTTCTCCCCCAAATATTTGGGACACATTTAAATTTGTTTCCCACAAAAAAATTATAACAAGCTTTTTTGTTCAGCTCGCCAAGCTAAGTGTAGAACCATAGCTAAATTTCAACCAAATTCAAATGACGACCCGGAAAATTGAATTTTCATCGAAAATTTGGAGTTTTCCCAAATACCAAAAATTTTCAGCCAAAACTATCAGTTCACTGTGGAAACTGAACACCAAATCTGTTGCATACTACACTGGAGGCTACGGGAAAACCTCCAGAACTTCCAAATTTTGCGCCCGACACCCCTGTGCTTCTCCAAATATTTGGGTCAAATTCAAATTTGTTTCCCATAAAAAATCTATTACAAGCTTTTTTGTTCAGCTCGCCAAGTTAAGTGTAAGCCAAAGTTAAATTTCAACCAAATTCAAATAGCGACCCGGAAGATTGAGTTTTTATCGAAAATTTGAAGTTTTCCCAAATACCAAAAATTCTCAGCCAAAACTATGAGTTCACTGTGAAAACTGAACACTAAATCTGTTGCATACTACACTGGAGGCTACGGGAAAACCTCCAGAACTTCCAAATTTTGTCCCCCGCCACCCCTGTTCTCCCACAAATATTTGGGACACATTTAAATTTGTTTCCCACAAAAAATTATAACAAGCTTTTTTGTTCAGCTCGTCAAATTAAGTGAAAATCCATAGCTAGATCACAACCAAATTCAAATGGCGACCCGGAAAATTGAATTTTCATCGAAAACTGTGTGTGTGTATGTGTGTGTTTCTTTGTGTGTGTGTGTTTGAGAGATCTCCCGTTCAACACTCCCTTCATCTTTTTCCTGGCATCATTCCAATGTTCTTTACTGATCAGCAGGTGTGATCCATAATTGTGCGCACGATGTGTGTAAAATACTAGAAACTGTGGAAGAATAATGGGTTTCTCCTCTTTATGTTGAAATTCATGTGTTATATATAAATAGTAATTAGTTATACTTATGTAATATTGCAAACTCTTATTTCTCATTTGTATTATTACTAAAATGAATGATGATGAAATCTTTGATTCTTTGAATGATGAATCTGATATGGATTTTGATGGGACAATGATCTTACTTAGGCTAGCTTCACACGCTTTCGGTTTCATCGGTTCGGTTCATTTTCGGTTCGGTTCGGCTCGTTACCGAAAACGAATGAGGCTTTCATACATGTCAGGTTTTAATTCGTACGGTTCTAATTAGGTATTTTCTTCTCAAACACAGCTGTGTTTGGATTTTCACAGTTCATGCTGGTATATTTTAATATAACAGTTGGTGTCAAATTGTAAGATGTTATTTCTTGAACAACAAAATTCTAAAGTTAATTAAAAATGTGAATTATTTATAAATACTCGTAGTTTATTTTGATTGTGTTAATTTTGGAAGTTCAGAGAGATTATTTTTTTAATTGAAAATTTGTTCCTTGTTTTGACACATGGTATAAAAAACTTTATCTCTTCTCTCCATTGATGAAATCATGTAATATTCGTGGGAAAAAAATTCTCATCAAGTTTTAATTTATATCTTTCATATTTTTATAGCAAACTATTCATTGAAAAAAAAATGTTTCTGTGAACTAACAGAAATGAATTGACCATATTATTTTGACTTGGAAAATTTGAAACAGATAATAACGATATATCAGGTTAAAATAAAACCCAAAAAGCAAGCGTGTGTAAAAGGCTTTGTTTTTCCTGTTTCCCTAGCAACGAATTCGAATATGATGAAACCTATTCGTGTCGAGAGGGCGTTCGGTGCTATGCGGTTGCTATTCGGTACCGAATTCAAACCGAATTACCGTTTCACACTTATCGGAATTTGCCGAAAACGAAACGAACCGAACCGAAAATGTGTGAAAGTAGCCTCTCGCTAGCAACGAATTGAAACCTGATGGAATTTATTAGAGTCAAGTGGGCGTTCGGTTCTATGCGGTTTCTATTCGGTACGGATTCCCAGTCAGGCCCCCTAACCAGAACAGCAGCGTCATCTGCAAAGAGATAGATCCTGCTATTCAAGTTCAATCTTGCAAGGTTATTTACATAAATCAAGAATAATAATGGACCTAGGGTGCTTCCTTGAATTACCCCATATTCTACTTGTTTCAGCTGGCTATTTCCTCCATTTATAACAGTAAACTGTTTACGGTTACTGAAATACGATTTAAACCAATTAAATGAGTCTCCCTCTATTCCAATCAGTTTCATTTTCTTGAGCAACTTTTCCCTATCCACAGAATCGAATGCCTTGGCCAGATCCAAGAATATCAATGCACATTTTTCATTACCTCCCAAGGCAAAATTCACATCTCTGGTTATAGCGAAGAGAGCATCTGAAATATTTTTTGATTTTCTAAAACCATATTGAGAATTAGTTAGTAATCTATTATTTTCAAGGTATGTTGTTAATTGGTCTTTTATTACTTTTTCAAGAATTTTGGAAAATACGCTAAGTAGGCTGATTGGACGAAAGTTTGAACTATCAGTTATGTCTCCTGATTTGAACAATGGAATCACCTTTGCAATTTTGAGGGCGTCAGGAAACTCGCCCGAAGCGATGCTCAAGTTGATGATATGCAGAAGTGGATCAGATAGGCTTTGAAAGTGGGATTTCAGGATATCAGCAGAAATACAATCATACCCAGGAGCCGAACCGCCGCGCAGGGAATTCACATAAGTAAGCAACTCTGTCTTGTCGATAGTGTGTAGGATCAATCTAGAGTCTACTGCGTAATCTGAGTCATTTACTACCGGTGGGCCTATAGGGTTTATTTTATCAGCTAAGTTACTTCCCACATTGGAAAAATATTCATTGAATTCTTCAGCTACATGCATTCTTTTATCCCCCGGATATGTCTTTCCTGCCGTGTACTGGTCCAGTGGAAAGGGGTCTTTGTTTTTTCTTTTACCAGACAATTCGTTCACAGTCTGCCAGAATAGTTTTGGATTATTTTTAGAATCGAAAATTTTTTTTTGTAGTAGTGGGTCTTGGTTCTCCGTATCAATGAATTCAGTTTATTTCTGTAATTTATATAATAGTTTTTAAGTTGTTGATTGAAGGGCTGGTTCCTAAGCTGTTTACTTATATTGTCCCGTTTTCTAATTGAACGTATTAAACCTTCCGTCATCCAGGGCTTCAGTTTTACCTCCCTATTGCTGAATTTCTTGATTTTTGTAGATTTTTCTATAAAGTTTTTTAAAATGGAGAAGAAAATGTTACAGGATGAATTTAATTCTTGTTCATTAGTGACAGCCCTCCAATCACAATTGCTTATAAATTCATGTAAAGATTTTTTGTCAATGAATTCTTCGTATTTTTTTACTGAATTTATTATTATTGGTTTCGAAATTTCTAGTGCAATACTGTAATGGTCAGTCACATCCGTCATTACAACCGCTGTTTTCAGGCAATTATAGTTGTCGTGTCTGATAAAAACATGGTCTATACATGATTTACTGTTCCCCTGCACCCTAGTATATTTATCAATACCGCTCATAAATCCATTTTCAAACATCATGTCTAGATATCTTTCAGTTTTATTATCTGACTGCAATATGTTAGCGTTAATGTCACCCACAAGAACACAAGTTTTATTCCTATTGATATTCATGTAATAGTTGCGAAGTGCATTAGTAAAGTCATCCAGGTCACTTTCGTGAGTACGATAAACTGTAAGAAGGTTTATATTTTTTCCATGATACGTTAATTCGATACTCAAACCATACACGTCGGCCAGCTCCATCTGTCTACATTCACTCACACTCACTCCCTCCCTCACATACACCAACACTCCGTCATTCTTGTTTCTCCATCTGTTCGTTTTAAAAGCCCTATAACCCTCCAATTGAATACCCGCAGTATCGTCTCCCAACCAAGTTTCCCCCAGCATGATTACATCCCATATCACATTACTTCCATGCAAATAAGTTATGTAATTATCGAAATTTTTGTTGAAGCTTCTGATATTCAAATATATGAACTTTAGGTCATTTTCACCATTGGAGAAAAAGTTGTCCACCTCAAAAGCCTCAACACTCTTACATTCAATACGTCTGTAATCATCCAGATGAGCATCCCTAAATGACATCAAATCTACTATAAGTAAATAAGGTTTTTATTTATAAGAAGCAATGGGAAGAAATTTGTAATTAAAAAAAAAATAATAATAAAGAAAAAACTTTGCTCGTAACGCGGCCGCCCGTACCCCCCAACCCGCCCATGAAGCTCCATCCAAATACAAGTCCCATCTAAGTTGAAATATACATATAAATAACCCGGGCAAACAAAAAAAAAAAATTATAAATAAATACACTTTCCGTGAAGCTGCCACAGGAACTACCTAGAGCCCCTCCCTAGACCCACTCTCGCATTGATAGAAAATAAAGAAATAACACAGAAAACGACCGAGATAAATAGATGTTTACAAAATGATGAAAGTTCAATGGTGGGTGATAGTGACAGACTAAGAGCACCGAGTAGAAGACTCAGTTATTGCAGTTATCAATTTAACTTGTTATCTACACATTAATCCGATAAGTCGCAGCAGATCAGATGGGAACAGCCTGACTCCGATAGTACGAATGTAACAATGAGTACGACAGCTTAAAACGACCTTGTAGAGGAATAAGATATGATAAATTATATTCCTACTGTACTCATAGTGATTATGCTTATTATTATATGTTTAAAAACAATTTTTAGTATTATGAGACACATTATAATAAAAATGACAGGACAAAACAACAGGATCCACTCTCCCCATCTGGTCGCTTACGTCACAGGACAAACAATATAGCTACATTTTACAGATCTCATGAAGAGCAATCCAAACGGAATAGATATCAGAATCCATTTTTAGGAATAAGTAATCCATAAATAGTGAACCAATCCATTATTTTCAGTTTTTAGTTTTAAACATCCAATAATTTAAATTTATGTAAGTAGCCTAATATTCAATAACTATGTGACATGTCTTATAAGCATATAGCTAATCAATGTTCATGTAACTGTCTGTGCTTGAGCCAACCTAAGAAAATTTCATCGATATTATTATGCCAGGATAAAAATACAGTAAGCTAGCAAGATAATCTGTTTATCAATCTGTGTAGTTCGAACAACAACCATGCAATACTGATTATATGATTGCAGAATAGTAAATTGCATGATAAATAATGTAATGATGAACGTGGATATATTTAATATGGTTAAAAACTAAGCAGTCCATTACAATGGGTTTTATAATGATAATGTTTATTATTTTCGAACACAGGTCATGGCAACGATTGGGAACACTACCTAATCATTAACTTACTTATCGCTTATCGGCTGAACAAATATACCAAAATATATTTACAGATATCATGAAGAGCAATCCAAACGGAATAGATATCAGAATATACAGTAGACTAAAGATATACATTTTTAAATCACATCATAATTGTTAATGACATATCAGATTGACTTCGAGAACTTGATTCATACATCATTTTAACTCCATGTCTGCTAGACCTAAGTGTTAATTAGGTAGTGATATGTTTGTGGATTGTTCAATATGGAAAACGTATCATTTTAGAATACACATTCATTTCTGCCAGACAAATTGAGTGTTCATGTCGGTAAATCTCTTGACTGAAAACATAAGTTGATATAAGGAAACTAGAATCAACTACTGAAATTTATAAAAAAGAGAACATGATTTTAAGATATAAATTAATATAGAGCAGCTTAGTATCCCATATTATATCATGAGCCTATTAAATTTATGGTATTAAAAAATGCTTCACAATCTGTTTCACTATAGGTCTATAAAAAAATACATTTCGGTTCCAATAATATTAATAATACTACTGTGAATGATAATGTTAATAATACTCTGTGGATGGTCCATTGAACTAAATAAGAACATAATAAAACAAACGAGAGAAAAAAATAGTTATTTGTATATCTAGAGTGAAAAGTACGACTTTTTCTCCCTGAGGGAAAAGTTTGAAGCCGAGGCGAAGCCGAGGGCAACAATTTTCTCGAGGGAGAAAAAGTATTTTTCACTCGTGATGTACACAACTTTTTCCTCCATCTACATTTTTTATAGAAACTGCAAATAAAATCATTTTAATAACTTACGTATTGGTGACAATGTTTCCTAACAACATAACCTAAAATCTAACCTAAAAACCAGCCGTCTGATTGGCACTGCCGATTGCGCTATCTATCGGCAAAAGTTGTAATAATTACAGCTGGTATCTACCAAAAATGGCTGCCTCCAGATCACGCGGTTCGATTTGAATGCAGATCAAAAATATTTTTGGATGGTATTTTGAATAAAATAAGTATTTTAAAAATTGTATAAATTTTTATCGTCTACTAATATTAAGAATATAATATCATACAAACATTTATATTTCATGAGTTGATCAATTTCTGGTTGTGGTATTGAATTCAGTTGACTCAATGACAGACACCTCTTTATGCTTTCTCATCTGAGCTTAGACCTTCTAACCTATTAATAAGTTTTTAAATAGAGATGCTTCCATGTTATTTAAATGGAGTCACTTTTACTCCCTAGGGATTTTTTTCTGTTTTTTACTACCTAGAGCGAAAAAGTGACCTTTGTATTATGTTTCAGGGAGTAAAGTGAGTACTTTAGCCAGTAGGTGGAGGAAAAATATATTTTTACACCTTTGATTTGGAAATAAGTTTGCTCAAAAAAAACTTCAACACCTTATGGCTTGAATTAAAGAGAACCAGTAAATAATTAGTTCATAATACTTCCTCTGTGAGTGGTCCATTGAACTATATTAGAACATAATTTAATAAAACGAATAAAAAAGCCGTAATAAAAATATTCCTTATTAATTTCACAATCCTTCATAAAATTTTATAATTTTTATAAGTTATTTGGAAATAAGTTTGCTCAAAACAACAACAAAATACCTTCTGGCTTGAATTTAAGAGAATGAATAAATAATCAAATTTTCTTATTTTCCTACATGTTTGAGCGAAAGTTGAACCAAAAATCTAATTTCGTATGTATAGGGAGTGACAAAGCAGTTATATTAGCCACTTCTCTTTTGATTCGATTCCACTATTTCTAGAAGATGATTTTCATTCTGCACACGTATCTTTCTGTCTCCCTCCTTCACTTTTATTTGTATGCGGTTCGGAGAGCCAGGCTGCTGCAATCTCGCCTTTTTTCACAGCCGCCTTAGCATGGTAGAGCGTGGATTTATTTTCTGGTGTTAAATGAGAGTTTATAAATACCTGGAGGTCCCTAGGAAATGTCTGATGGATATCCGATGCGTTCAACTTGGTCGCCTTACCTGCGGCTATCCACAATTCTCTTTTTCGTCTTGAGATGAATTTGACCACAATTGAAGAGAGACCAGTCCTCCTAGATTTTGGAAGTCTGTGAGCGATTGAAATATCGTCTTTGTTGTACTCGACCCGAAGACACCTCGCCAGTACGGAAAGCAACTCGTAGACGTCCTCGCCCTTCGTTTCAGGAATTCCCACTATTTCAACGTTACTTTTTCGGCTATATTGTTGCAGGTCACTCACTTGCAGTTCTAGTTTCTTCACGGCACATTTCAAGTTTTCGTTTTCACTTTTGAGATTCACACATTCCGCTTTTAGTTCGTCATAGCCCCGCGACGCCTCCTCAAACGACTTTGAAAGAGTATCGAATTTGAGACCAAGATCTGAAGCAACTGTAGCTATGTCCTTTTTCAATTCCGATCTTAGTTCACGAATTGCTATCAGTATCGTGGAGTCGCTATTTAGGGTTACATTATCGGGATCTGGCGAACCGACGATTTTGTTTTTATTTTGAACACAGGCATCGCATTTCCAGGAGTTTTTGTTAGCAGCACTCATTTTCTTAAACTTATCCGGATCACCTATTCGCGTACAGATTGCATGAAAATTATTCGCGCAAGCAGAACATTGTATCATGTCTTTTACATCTGGGTTAGAACACGCTTTACACTTTGGCATAGTGGAATAGAATAAATCAAAGTCACCACAGAAAACAGCCTATCGAAATTAATATAAATCACTTTACGATCCTCGTATACTATTAACTAATAACTCGTTGCAGTTTCGGAACTGTACTGAACAAGCATGAGCCGGCCGGCTGGGACGAGCGAACCGATATATATTAGATAACCGCTAACTCGGTTTTCATCCTACCTCGACCGTGGCTGGCCGTAGACTGAAATCCATAGCTAGATCACAACCAAATTCAAATGGCGACCCGGAAAATTGAATTTTCATCGAAAACTGTGTGTGTGTTTCTTTGTGTGTGTGTTTGAGAGATCTCCCGTTCAACACTCCCTTCATCTTTTTCCTGGCATCATTCCAATGTTCTTTACTGATCAGCAGATGTGATCCATAATAAATTATTGTGCGCACGATGTGTGTAAAATACTAGAAACTGTGGAAGAATAATGGGTTTCTCCTCTTTATGTTGAAATTCATGTGTTATAGGCTATATAAATAGTAATTAGTTATACTTATGTAATATTGCAAACTCTTATTTCTCATTTGTATTATTACTAAAATGAATGATGATGAAATCTTTGATTCTTTGAATGATGAATCTGATATGGATTTTGATGGGACAATGATTTTACTTAGGCTAGCTTCACACGCTTTCGGTTTCATCGGTTCGGTTCATTTTCGGTTCGGTTCGGCTCGTTACCGAAAACGAATGAGGCTTTCATACATGTCAGGTTTTAATTCGTACGGTTCTAATTAGGTATTTTCTTCTCAAACACAGCTGTGTTTGGATTTTCACAGTTCATGCTGGTATATTTTAATATAACAGTTGGTGTCAAATTGTAAGATGTTATTTCTTGAACAACAAAATTCCAAAGTTAATTAAAAATGTGAATTATTTATAAATACTCATAGTTTATTTTGATTGTGTTAATTTTGGAAGTTCAGAGAGATTATTTTTTTAATTGAAAATTTGTTCCTTGTTTTGACACATGGTATAAAAAACTTTATCTCTTCTCTCCATTGATGAAATCATGTAATATTCGTGTAAAAAAAATTCTCATCAAGTTTTAATTTATATCTTTCATATTTTTATAGCAAACTATTCATTGAAAAAAAAATGTTTCTGTGAACTAACAGAAATGAATTGACCATATGATTTTGACTTGGAAAATTTTGAAACAGATAATCACGATATATCAGGTTAAAATAAAAACCAAAAAAGCAAGCATGTGTAAAAGGCTTTGTTTTTCCTGTTTCCCTAGCAACGAATTCGAATATGATGAAACCTATTCGTGTCGAGAGGGCGTTCGGTGCTATGCGGTTGCTATTCGGTACCGAATTCAAACCGAATTACCGTTTCACACTTATCGGAATTTGCCGAAAACGAACCGAACCGAAAATGTGTGAAAGTTGCCTCTTGCTAGCAACGAATTGAAACCTGATGGAATTTATTAGAGTCAAGTGGGCGTTCGGTTCTATGCGGTTTCTATTCGGTACCGAATTCAAACCGAATTATCGTTTCACACTTATCGGAATTTGCCGAAAATGAATCGAAAACGAAACGAACCGAAAGAGTGTGAAACTAGCCTTATGTAGAGACATAGAGGAGCAAAACGCTGATTATCAATGTAAGAAGATTTAGTTTGTACTCCATACTTGTATATATCAAGAAATTAATTCAATAAATCGTATACTATCATTAGCAAGTGAGAAATTTAAACAGAAATAACTTACAACACTATAAAAAGTGTATTTCAATTTTTTTTTGTTTTTTCCAAAAGTACATAATGTTTTCATATTTTTCTATTGTCAAATTAATCATGACTGGATATCCAACACTCAGTTTAATTTGCTCCCCACACAAAATGTATTAGAAGCTTTTTTCTACGCCTCACAAACATAAATAATTATTTATATCCAGAGCTTTGAACGTTTATTGAAAACCCGTCTACCCACATGCCCATAGCTGATGGATTACTTTTCAATTTTAGCCATAGTGATCGGTGAGCTGGAAATTTTCTCATTTCAACTTATGATTTGATGATCAGCTGTTTTGAAACAAATATTATATTTTTCATTGTCTATTAAGAGAGAGATTTGGGAGGATAGGATAAAGAGGAAGAGAGAGAGAGAGAGAGGAAAGAGAGAGAAAAGAAGAAAAAGGGGGAGATGGAAAAGAAGAAAAAGAAGAGGAAAAAAGAAAAAATAGTTCAATAAGGTCGCACGTTCCAGGATAACCTAGTCAATACAAATTCAACACAATACTCATTTCTCAATACTCCCTCTCACTCACACACTTTCACCCTTCTACTCTACGCCTCTTTGTTTTGTAAGTCAACAGGCTTTTCAAAGCATGCAAGTATCTGGAATTTTTTGAATAGAGGAGCCAGTATGCTACTACAATAACAATAGCCTTTTCTATACCAATAGCTATTCATATTATTCAAAATACATTCTGTTGAAGCTGATTATGTTTTGGAAACAACAACCTCCAGAATGTTTGAAGGTTTTGTATTGGTAATCGTTTTCACTTCTCACACTCACAAAAACAAACATGAAAGTCTATGATTGTCTAGGGAGAAAGGACGACTCCTTTAAATTCTAGGCTCGTTTGTGAAAGGCAGGTTCGCAGAAATCTATTATTTAATTCACTTCTATTTTCTGATTCCTTCTTTGAAAAGGGTCGTTTTCAAGACATGTTTTTTTGGAACAATATGCATACCTTATCTTTTCTCTGGGAATTCACGTCTCTCTGATTTGTATCGCATTAGGAGACAAGTGTCATCCTGACATTCCTATTATACATTCCTAGTACAGTTGGCCAAATGAAAATGGGTCCCTCAAGGTCAAAGCTTGCTCTTCACACCACCACCCGTCTCTACAAACACTGTTGCCACTTTGTACCAAGGGTGGCTAGTAAGAGAGGAAGTGAATGTGCGTGTGAGAGAGGGTGTGATAGTGAAGTATTGTTATTGTGTGGAGTTTTGTTTGTCTTCTCTGTCCAAAGCCTGGATGAAGTGTGATGGGAATCAAATGGGAATTCATGCAAATTGAAAAATGCAGAGTGGAGTGGGCACTACAAGAATATTGACTAAAATAAATAAAATTACTTCACTCCACTTCCAATTGATTATAATAAAAGTCTTCAAATAACCTTAGACATACCCGGCCAATCACTTTATGCTGGTCAATAGGGTTTTTAACCCCTAACCACCCCTAAACATCATTATATTTTGATGAAATTTCAACAGTATGTTTAATAATGTGTGAATTATCCTGTATGCCAAATTTGAAACAAATCAGACAATTAGAAATACCTGGTCAATCACTTTTTATGCTGGTCAATAGGGTTTTTAACCCCTAACCACCACTAAACATCAATATATTTTGAAGAAACTTCAACAGTATGTTGAATATGTGTAAATCATCCTGTATGCAAAATTTGAAAAGAATCGGACAATTAGAAATACCCGGTCAATCACTTTTTATGCTGGTCAATAGGGTTTTTTACCCCCAACCACCGCTAAACATCATTGAATTTTGATGAAACTTCAACAGTATGTTTGACATGTGTATATCATCCTGTATGCCAAATTTGAAACGAGTCGGACAGTTAGAAATACCCGGTCAACCACTTTTTAGGCTGGTCAATAGGGTTTTCTACCCCTAACCACCCCTAAACATCATAATATTTTGAAGAAACTTCAACAGTATGTTTAATATGTGTATATCATCCTGTATGCCAAATTTGAAATGAATTGGGCAATTAGAAATACCCGGTCAATCACTTTTTATGCTGGTCAATAGGGTTTTTTACCCCTAACCACCCCTAAACATCATTATATTTTGATGAAATTTCAACAGTATGTTTAATAATGTGTGAATTATCCTGTATGCCAAATTTGAAACAAATCAGACAATTAGAAATACCTGGTCAATCACTTTTTATGCTGGTCAATAGGGTTTTTAACCCCTAACCACCACTAAACATCAATATATTTTGAAGAAACTTCAACAGTATGTTGAATATGTGTAAATCATCCTGTATGCAAAATTTGAAAAGAATCGGACAATTAGAAATACCCGGTCAATCACTTTTTATGCTGGTCAATAGGGTTTTTAACCCCTAACCACCACTAAACATCAATATATTTTGAAGAAACTTCAACAGTATGTTTGACATGTGTATATCATCCTGTATGCCAATTTGAAACGAGTCGGACAGTTAGAAATACCCGGTCAACCACTTTTTAGGCTGGTCAATAGGGTTTTCTACCCCTAACCACCCCTAAACATCATAATATTTTGAAGAAACTT
>NW_024090646.1:0-26541 GCF_014356525.2 Nilaparvata lugens
TTTGGACATATCAATGTTCATTCTTCGGAAAGAATATTAAAAATATCCTCCCCACTAACTCTCTACCAAAGATGAGAGAGAGGAAGAGTTTGTGAGAGAGAGGAGAGAAAGAAGCTTGAAAGATGAGAATGATAGAAAAAATCAGATTTGAGTTATAACTATGAGAGAGAGAGAGAGAGAGAAATAAAGAGAAAGAAAGAGAGTGGAAGAGATAGATAGAGAGAGTAAGAGTTGAAGGAAGAGAGTGAAAAGTACTGTCGCTGAGTTGTCAATCCAATTTGACTTGTGGTAGATTCTGGAAACTATTTGCGTTTTCTTACCCTCATGGAGTCTCGTTGCGAATTCCATTATTATTCATAGTGGTTTTGTTCTAGAACAACTCACTCTCCACAATAGAGTGTTACCGCTGTATGTTCTCCATCAAGTTGTTCTCTTCACATTGTCAAACAGCCTAAAGAAGAAGGTGGAAAAGGAGAAGAAGAATGAAGGACGTGAAGATGGAGAAGAAGGAGAAGAGGGTGGTGGTGGTGGAGGAGGAGGAGGAGGAGAAGAAGGTGGTGGTGTAGGAGGGGGAGGTGGAGTAGGAGGAGGAGTGAGGAGGTGGAAGAGGAGGAGAAGGAGAAGGTGGAGGAGATGGAGTAGATGGAGGAGTGAGGAGAAGAAGAAGAACAATAAAAGGAAGAGGAAGAAGAAGAAGAAGAAGAAGAGGAAGAAGAAAAATAAAAAAAGAAGAAGAAGAAGTCAAAAACACTAGGAGAAGGAAAAGATCGTGGGAAAGAAGAATGGGGATGAGTAGGATGAGAAGTAGGAGGTGAAGAAACAATAGGGGGATGAAGTGGAGAAAGTATGTGGAAGATAGAGAAGACTGAAGAGGGAGTAGAAAGAAAAACTCAATAAAAAAAGAAAAAGGAAGAGAATGGGAAAGAGTAGGAATATGATGAGGACGTAAAATGAGACGAAGTGTTGGTTGAAGAGGAGAAAGGAAGAGGGAAGAATATTGATGAAAGGTGAAGAAGAAGAAGTATGAGGAGGATTGAGAAGACGAGAAGTATGAGGAGAATTGAGAAGAAGAAGAAGAAGTATGAGGAGGATTGAGAAGAAGAAAAGGAGAAGAAGAATGGAGGGAGAGAAGAAAAATAAGAAAAAGGAGAAAGAGAAGATTTAAACAAATTATAATGATGAATTTTAGTGTGTGAGATGAAGAAATTGAAAAGAATATTGTGGAAACAGATAGAAAAATACCAAAATAGGATAAAGTACTAGAGATAGTTGACCGCTTAGTCTGTGTGACTCATCAGAAATTATAGTCTGAACAAGATCTGGATGTTGTACTAAATCGAAATCTATAAGGAGAAAGGAGGGATGACAGTCGGACAGGCAGCAAGAATTTCACGCCTTATGATTGGCTATCGCCCTCTAAGCCCCGTCCAAACAGGCCACGCCCCAACCAATCACAAGCGAGCAGTAATGAACGAGATCGTCATGTTAGTTTCAGAGTTCACTGATAGATGGCATTGCTTACCTCTTCATATCTATTCATATTCATTCATTGATCAATATTTTCTTATCAACTGAATGAAATGATTAGAAAAACATAAATTTATTGATTAAAATTCATTGGAATGATAGGGGAATAACAACGGGGATAGTCCAAATTCCTCCCCGGGATTATCATGCATAAACTAGTACGGAAATCTCATGTTTCTTCAACTTTATGAACTTGTTTCTGATTTCAGTAGAACACTTGAGCTGAAAACGAGAAATTTGAAATTTAAATGGATAAAAATAAAATTTAATAACAAAATAACACTCACTAATCACTAAAAACTGTAGAATAATGATTAACTTTGAATATTATAATATACTCTTATTTAGAGTGATAAACCATGTCATGTCAACAAATCAGATTTGTTAAAGTTTTTAGATAATATTTCTCGCGAGATACGGTAAGCTGATTGAATGATTACACAGCTGATCTCCCACACAGGCACACGCATCTTCTGTTATCGACTGACGACGAAATTATCATCTGCTCTTCCAAGGATGAATTATCCTTTTAATATCTTTCAGTGAGTTTTCCCAGGGATGTGACATAGTGCAATCGAATTTTTATATCATAAACCTACTATGTTCCAAATTTCGTGAGAATCGTTAGAGCCGTTTTCGAGATCCGTTGAACTTTCATATATGGTTATGAAAATAACCATAATGAGAATAGCCAGATATAAAAATAGCAAAATACAAAAATATAAACAGACATACAGAAATTGCTCGCTTAATATAATAGGATATTATATTTAATCCTTTTTGATTTTATATTTAATATTTTACTTTTTTTGTATAACCATTGTCATGTAATTATGTTTTTGGGAAAAATAAAGATTTGATTTGACTTGATTTGATTTGAAAAAAACCTATATTTTTTCCTCCGTCTATCTGTTGCTGTGGGCGTTCACCTTTACTTGGGGATTATAGGCTACTCTCAGGGCCAAGACACATGAACCGTTTTCAGGCGTTCTGCATCGAGTCGGCAGGGCAGGAATGTCTCCGATTGGCTGATTATCAGCACCCATTCAACTGATAATCAGCCAATCGGAGAACTTACTGCTCTGCCGACTCGATGCAGAAACGCCTGAAAAAAAACGCTTCATGTGGCATGACCCATATTATAGTCATGATCTTCTAAGGTTTCTACCAGCCATGGTCATGATAGTAATGGAATAGCATACATCAAAGTATATTAATAAAAACAACATAGACATCTTGAAGTACCCTTTATTTTTTAAAAACTTGAAAATCACCTAGGTTAGTGTCGAAACTAATTGTTGAACTATTTTTAAGTTTTTAAAAAATAAAGGGTACTTCAAGATTTTTATATTGTTTTTATTAATTTGTTAAAAAGTAACCCAAGTGAGTAAAGGGGTTTTTTATAGAAGTTTATCTACTTTGACAGCTGGATAACTCAATATGAAAGAGCATAACTCAATTAGGAAGTTTAGCATGTATTGAATTGAAGGTAAATGATGAAGAGAGAAATAGAAAGAGTTCGTGGGTGGAAGAAGGTTGAGTCCATGTATAGAAGCGAGCAATAAGAGAGGTAGAATAAGAAAGAGAGAAAGGAAGAAAGAGAGAGTGAGAGAGGAATAGCAGGAGAGTGAGAATGGAGGAGGACGAAGTTAGGAGGTGTTGTCCTCTCAATACAAATACTCCGGACAGGAGACTAAGTGAATGAAGGGCACGGTTGCTTGGTAACGGGACATCCCAGGGGGAAGATGGACAATAGACGCTTCCCTCCAGCTGCAGGAGAGAGGTGGCTCCAGCAGGCTCCAGGGTTCTCCAGGTTCTCCAGGCTGGCATCTGACAGTCGGGGAGTTCTCTGGAGGCTGTTTAGGCTTTCCTCTCACACGTCCAATAACTGCCTATCAAACCAAACTTGGTATAGGTTATTCTCGATATGATTTATATGAATGATATGCAGTTGTTCTCGAGTGATAAGGAAGACAGGAGTTAAATGAATGGAGAAGGAGGAGTGGAAGAGGAAGAGGAAGAGGAAGAGGAAGAGGAAGAGGAAGAGGAAGAGGAAGAGGAAGAGGAAGAGGAAGAAGAAGAAGAAGAAGAAGAAGAAAAAGATGAAAAAAGAGAAAATAACAAATAAGAGAAAAGAAAGAAGAATGGAAACTAAGAACGAGGTGGGAAAAAAGTATAAACGTAGTTGGAGCACAAACATAATAAAGTAGGATATGATTGAGGGAAAGAGCAGAGAAGGGTGCTGAAAAAATAGAAGAAAAATGCGAAGAAGGTCAAGGGATAGGAGAGAGCGAGAAGAAGGAAAATGTGATGAAACAGGAGACTAGGAGTATGAACTGTGAGGCCAAAAAAGTGCGAAAAGGTGGACGAGAAATTGGGAAGTGACAAAAATAAAGGATCCAGTTTCTCATTTTCACGATAAAAGCTGTTTTTATGATGCGTGCTTGCTGAATAGTTTGATATTCTTCGGTCTGAATAGCAACCTCAATGCTAACATAATTTGTAGAATAGTTCCTAGATCAAAATGAGAAGTTGATTGGTCAAAGCGTTCGTCAGTTATTGAGAATCATACGAATGAAAACCAAGTCTGAACTGGAACTTCCTTTCAAAAAAAAATTTGGGTGTCATGTACTGTCATGTCATGTACTACAGTGAAACCTCGATATAGTGGCCTACATTTTGAAGTACTGCTCGAAAAAAATGTACTATTACGAGGTCTGGGGTATTCCACAGGAAATGGGGTAAAGGGGAAATGGGGTGAACTACATGGACACATGTGCTGTATAGTGACTGCAGAAAAAATATACTATTATCGAGAAACAAAAATTAGAGTACCCTTTTTTGAAGACTTCTTCAATTACGACATGTTTCGAAATGTAATAGTGTGATATTGAGTGGGTATTATTGTAGTTGTTTGTGTGTATCTTATATTATTTTTCAGGTTTTTGAACTGAAATGAACTTTGATTTTACTGTTTGTTGAACCCTGCGTTTTTAGTGTGAGAATTGACTCTGTCTTGTTTGAATTTGCTAACTTGTCGCTTAGTTGTCGAAATTAAAGCAATTTTCGTGCATTTTTCAAATGCAGTTTTAATTTCTTGTCTATATTTGGGAATTATTTCTACTGTATTTGGGAATTTTACGACCATTGACCTTTTGCAGCTTTGGCTTTTCCACTGGAAGTTATGCTCAACGCTCGTGGAGGGGGAATAATTTTCAGTGAAAAGGCCACAGTTCGAATTGAGAGGTAACTGGGAAAACATGTAACGGTGTGCGAGCCTCGGTCCTCTGATTGGGCCAATTTCCCATTCAGAGGGACAAATTGTTAAGTTTCCAGCTATCAGTAATTTTTATCTAGATGAATAGGAAACCAAATTTTATATAGTTAGTAGGAGTAGAATCAGAAAATTATTTGTGCGTGTGAGTTCAAGTATAGTGAGTTTTATTAAAGCGTATGTGAGTGTTTCTGAAGAGTCCAAGTTAAGTTTGAATATTGTTAAAATGGTGAGTGCCGAACTTTTGTTGTTTTTCTTATTAAGCTCAAAATTTAGTTTCATAGAATGACCGAGGCCCGAATTTAGTTGCAGCAAGTTAGCAGGTTCCCAAAATGTATAGATTGAATTAATTGAATATACCTTCTTTTTCTGAATCAGTTAATGAGTAACTCTGTTGGAGAATTCGAAATGATTTCTATTGATTCGTTAATGAGTTCAATAAACCTGAGGTTGAATTTTAAAAGTATTTTTCATTGAAGTTCCTGGCTCCAACCTCCCCTCCGTTTACATTGGTGCGCAGCGGTGGTATAGACTGCAAAAATGTCTATCAAACCACATGTATATTTCATATTTGGAAGATTAATAAATAGAGACTAATATGTCACAGGTTACAGAAATGATTTCAGGTGTGGTGTAGGGTTTAAAAATACCTCCACCGGTTACAGAAATATACGTCATTATCAAAATATTTCGTCATTGACATAAATTTCGAAACATGTTGTGAGTAAAGTTTTTTTCAAAGAGTACTTAGATTTTTATCTCTTGATATTTAAGAGTAGCCCTAGCAGAAAAAGGTGAAACGTACTATTGTTTAACGGTGATTATACTATCTACAGAGTGTTTCAGAGAAACGGAAATCTTGAAAGTCAAATAATTTCAAGTAAAACAAATCCTTAAAAAAAGTTTTTTCTTTCATTCAATAGTTGAAATAATGTCATTTTAGAATAAATAATACCGACACATTTATTTTTTGAAGATGACATATTGCAAGTATGTTCCTTTTCTACGCAAACATTCCTGTAGTCTCTTCATCACATTGTCCATGCATGGTTTGACGTAACATTACAACTGCAATTTGAATTCGCTTCTCAATCTTGGCTTTCAATTCTGCAACAACGGAAGAATTATTTTCACTATTGAATGATATGAAAAACATTATTTAAAGATTTGTTTTTCTTGAAATTATTAACTTTCAAAATGTCCTGTTTCTTTGAAACACCCTGGATAACAGGGTGTACTATATCGAGGCTCCACTTTATTATATCGATCTGAAGGGAGGCATAATTGAAGGATTAGTACCACTTACGTATAATTGAGAAATATTTGAAGATTAGAATAAGTTGACAAAGAAAAACCGAAAGCTTGATGCATTATCGGGAAGAAAGTGCAAAAGAGAAACCCGACACGTAACGAATGAATAGTACAGAGAAGAGACAAAATTCTACTCTTTTTCTCGTGCGAGAGAGAGAAAAAGTGGAGAAGTAACAAATGGCTTCGTTCACCTAGGATCACTGTTCCCCGTTCACTCGTTCCCTGTTCCGTTCCCCTGTTCACTGTTTGTTTCTTTTTCCATCTTCTCCAGCAAAGTGACGCTTGTTTGTTTCTGTAAGCTCGTCCAATTTTCTTGTTTACATTCTTTCAACTGTCATCTCTTTACAGCTCTCATGGATGGGTATTTTCATCTCTCTCGCTTCCACTTTCGTTTATCTCCATCCCTTTATCCTTCATTCTCTATAACTAGTAGCTCTATGAACAGTAGACCTCGCGCAGTTTTCTTGTTTACATTCTTTCAACTGTCATCTCTTTTCAGCTCTCATGGATGGGTATTTTCGTCTCTCTCGCTTCCACTTTCGTTTATCTCCATCCCTTTATCCTTCATTCTCTATAACTAGTAGCTCTATGAACAGTAGTCCTCGCGCAGTTATAAGTTACAGCCTACTCTTATACTGTGTCCACCAGAGTAAATCCTGTCTGTATGTCGTGTCGGCGAGATAAACGGCTAATGGCTGTTGGGGTTGGTGTATCAGAAATGCTTACATCGAATGCTAATCACCTTCAAGACATAATTGAAAGCAGATAATGGTCGAGAAAAATACTATGTTACTTTCAGTTATCAATTGCATGCGTCATCGCATGCAATCAATAGTCCACATGACAGCTAATTTTTACTTTCCTTGCCCTATTACCATAGGTAAGGAAAGTATTGCTTTCCGAAAAAAAGTTAAGGTACCCCAATTTCTATATTTCTATACGTTTCAAGGTCCCCTGAGTCCAAAAAAGTGGTTTTTGGGTATTGGTCTGTATGTGTGTGTGTGTGTGTGTGTGTGTGTGTGTGGTGTGTGTGTGTGTGTGTGTGTGTGTGTGTGTGTGTGGTATGTGTGTGTGTGTGTTGGTGTGTGTGTGAGTGTGTGTGTGTGTGTGGTGTGTGTGTGTGTGTGTGTTGTGTGTGTGTGTGTGTGTGAGTGTGTGTGTGTGTGTGTGTGTACAATATTTCGTCTCCCAATCAACGGAATGACTTGAAATTTGGAACTTAAGGTCCTTCCCCTATAAGGATCCGACACGAACAATTCCGATCAAATGCAATTCAAGATGGCGGCTAAAATGGAGAAAATGTTGTCAAAAACAGGTTTTTTCACGATTTTCTCGAAAACGGCTCCAACGATTTTGATCAAATTTATACCTAAAATAGTCATTGATAACCTCTATCAACTGCCATAAGTCCCATATCTGTAAAAATTTCAGGAGCTCCGCCCCATCTATGCAAAGTTTGATTTTAGATTCCCAATTATCAGGCTTTAGATACAATTTAAACAAAAAATTCCAAGTGGAAAAGATTGAGCATGAAAATCTCTTCAATTAATGTTCAGTAACATTTTCACCTAAAATTGAAAATAAGCTCGAAATTCAAGAAAATGTTATTATTTCAATTACAAACTGTTGGCAACTGTTGATTCTATTAAATCATTCACTATGAAGAGATAGCAAACTTCGTGTGTCTCCAGCCTTATTGTCTTGTCACCAGCTGGCTTGGATCTTTGAATAGTAGACTTGAGATGCGCGGGAACACTAGTCTCAGGTGATAAATTTTCATAACGGCAAGGAAAGTTGTGTGAGTGCGCCACACCAGATTTTTCACTAAGTTACCTTGAGATATATAATTATATTAATCGCATTCTTGACAGCTGATTCATGATGAATAATTCTATAGTCTGATTTTTGCGGTAATATTGGCGTTCAAAAGAGACTCCTTTTCCTTTTGTATTATCCTTTAAATGCAAATTTTCAAAAAACCTCTTATGTGAAACCTTAATGCGATACTCAAAAAGGAACATGCCTATCAAATCTCATGATAATCTATCGCCGCGTTTGGCCGTAAATGCGGAACATAGATATATAAACATATAAACATGAAGAGAAATGAAAAATCGTCGACTTGAATCTTAGACCTCACTTCGCTTGGTCGATCATCATCCATATTACATCTTTACAAAGAACATTTATTTGTATGGCTGGTCCGTGAACAAATAAAATGATTATAATTATTATTATTATTATTATTATTATTATTATTATTATTTTATTATTATTATTATTATTATTACAAAGAACAAATTATTAAAATGCATATTATTATTCTGCTCTCTCGATTTCACATTCGTTATATCCTTTCCTCTCTATTCTTTATTCTCGAAATCTTGAAATTAATTATTAATAGTTCCTTTTTCACAAAGATTACATCATTAAAATAACCAGGAGACGGAGATTAAGGTTCCCTCGAGCTTTTTCTCTCCTGAATTGAGATGAGAAGAGGGAGTAGTTGGAAAACGATGTTTACTATAGATCAAAAATTCAGAAAAGAAAGAACTATAGTCCTATAGAACTATAGAAAGAGTTTATAGTCCAGTGAGAGTTGATGCAACGTTGCCAAATCAGCTGATTATAAATAAAAGTACATTCATATTTCATATTTAAACCTGATGAATTGTTAATGTCTTTTGGTGTTTTGGTGGGGTAGGGGGTGGTGTTGAGGAGGCACTCTGCTGTTTCATCCTCAACTGGACTATTTTTATGAAATCTACTCTAGTGAATACTTAATAATTTTCACACTATAACACTGTATAACGTGCACTTTTTATTCCAAACAATGACCGTTTCTTAGCAATTAGCAGTTGGTCTGAATTCACCCAAATAAGTTAGCGCCAAGTCATGAGTCTCATAAATTAAATCACCACCCTAAAATATACCTTTTTTGTTCCAACTCTATCATTAGTGATTGTATTGACAAATTAGTAATACTACTTATTAGTTAATTACTAATAATTACGATCAAAAAATACCACATACCACTTTATAAAAAGTGGAAAGGAAAAAACATGGATTTAGCAATTTTTCGCAAAGTTGAAAAAATTAACAATTTCCAACGAGCTATAACTCTCTTCCTGTTGGAGATAGAAAAACATTTAGGGGATGAAGATTGTAGAGAATTCAATGCTTATCAAAAAAGAATGAAGAAAAAATATTGATTGAATAATTTGTTTTGGAGATATAGTGAAAAAACTGAAAAAAGTAGTAACATCTCTTGGTTTTCAGGCTGCCAAAAGTTATGCCTTCAGAAATTTTTGTGGGAAACCATAGATTACTCTTACAATACTCAAATGGACCGATTAGAACAATATAAAATCAATTACCTTAATTTTTGTTTGGTCGGGCCACATTATAATGACTATCTGACTGGGCTAAACTATCGATCGAGAGGGCGAAAATTAGTTGTTATCAGTGACAAGGAGAAAAAATAGGGATAAGTGAAATGTGAAGGAGGGAAAAGACGAGGGTGAAGGAGGATGAAGGGAAAAAGGAAGAGTGGTGAAAGAAAGAAGGGCAAGGAGAATGAGAAGAAAATAAAAAGGACACAGCCGACTTTTTGTGGCATTCAATCAACCAAGCAATTCATGGAAGGCTGAAAAAAGTGATGTCAGCCAATTTTCCCATTCTCGTGACGTCAACGATCGGCCCCTGAATTGCGCCACAGTGCTTTGTAAGATTTAATTAACGGGCCTCACAGTTCACAGCTGAATATTGAACGCTGAAAAAGACTTGTTTGTTGAATTTCTCACGGTTCGGACACGCCCCTGTCATAGAATACACTTGAAAATTGACGTGGAAGCTGAAAGGTGTGTATCCTTGAACACTGGCCCGCTAATGATTGGTCATGATAATAAACATAAAATCGACAAGAAGGAATAGAAAAATGTAATTGGTCATGATGATAATAAATTATTATTATTATTAATATATAATGTAATTATTATCGACAAGGATTAAGAAAAAATATATTGCGAGCTTCTGTGATCAAATTCTCTTAAGAATTGATGTGAGAGTTTAGTATCATTGAACACTGAATTTATCACTAATGATTGATGATGGTGATAACTGATAATCATTGTTATCAACAAGAAATAAGAAATTGAGAAAACAATCGATTATTTATAGCAAGCAATATTACGCGACAATGCAACAATTATATATAAAATGAAGATTTGGAACTGATATTATTGATAATGATTGATGATGGTGATAACTGATAATCATTGTTATCAACAAAAATTAATAAATTGAGAAAACAATCGATTATTTATACCAAGCAATATTACGCGACAATGCAACAATATGAAAGGAAGATTTGAAACTGATCTTAAGGCAATTCAATGCATCACACCATCATAACAAAAAGATGAGTTACAATTTACAGAAGAAACAGAATTATTCACATATTTCATTTGATGAGAACGACTTGATATAGTTAAAACCACTAATAATTAATTGAAACAATCTGTGATATTACAACATTTCGATTATTACACCATTATCAATCTCTAGTAAACTGAAAGCTGAAACATCGAGCAGCAGTATGGGAGGTTTGAGCTCTACTGTCATTGGTCAAGACTAGACACGCCCAAGTATTCCAAATATGGGCATGAGAGCCGTTTAACAATAAATGAAGATAATTTAGTAACTAATGGGAGTATGTATAATTAACACGCGAGTAGTCGCACGGACTTGCAGAACGTCAGTGGTCGCGCGTCAGCATTTTGCTCACACTCACCCTTATGGCTATAAACACTTGGTTTTCACAATGCTCTTCCAATATTTATTAATTTCAATTCTTTCTCAATGTGTTTTATGTTATTATATACTATTCAGTAGTATATAATAACATAATACATGGAGGAGAGTCCAAAAATACATACTGCAAATTTATTGTTAGAATTTATCTTTTTTATGGGATAAATAATCTACTCATGAATGGAATAAATATACCTTATTTATTTGACTCATTTTTCGACATCTAGATAGAATAAAAAGATAATGAAAGTTTAAATGAGAAAATGGAATATAAAATAGGAAGATAATACCTATTATATTGAAAGTGGTCAACGTTCATTCTGACATCCTCAAACTGTTCAATGACTCAAACTGTTGAAGATTGTCTAGAGGACAGTCACAGCGAGGATTAAATGAGCTGCCAACCTTGGAAAACGAAAATTCCCAAAGCTACATACAAAAGTTACAATTGTGCGGCAATTTGCCGCGGGCGCGACTATCCGCGTGTTTGTAAAGAACAATTTATTGTTGATCAACGTTTCTCATGACCATATTTGGAATACTTCAATGTAGTATATTCTTGTTTGTCGTGGGCAATGACAGTAGAGCTAAAGCGTTATTGGACAACAGCTAATGACCAATCATAGGGCTTCATCCATTATATAAATACTGCTGCTCAATGTTTGAGCTTCCAGCTTACTAGATATTTATAATGGTGTAACAACCAAAACTGGGTTCTTGAATTGTTTGGATATAAAAGTGCTTTCAACAGTATCAAGTCGTTTTCATGTAATATGGATAGTGGATATCCAATTTACTGAATACGATTCAATATACAGATGGAAATTAAATTTATTGTACTTCCTCTTTTCAGATGGATTTTCGTTTAATAATAATAATAATAGTAAAAATAATAAGAATTTAATATTGTCAAACTCACTTCCACAATAACACGATAATACAAGTAAATGCAACTAAGAAGTTGTTTTAACGTATGCACTTCCGCGGTAACAATATAATATTGTTAACAGGAAGATTTTGTAAGTTAAACTCCCCCTAAACCACTAATCCAGGTTTAACTAAGCCTGATATGGAACTCGCATATCGCGTCCCCTACACAGAGTTGTTATCTTTTAATGCCGTTAATTTGATCACCCACGTTGTTTTACAGGTGTTAATTCCAGTGTAATGTTTCATGCTCCAACCATTAAACTCACTTGTATTTTATACACTCAAATTTATTGCATTTTATACACTGGAGTCCCAGTTCAAATAATAAAGATTTGATGAATTAGTGGAATAGAACAGAATGACTGCCTCTATTTTATACCTAGGAGGGTGAAAATTAGTGGAATAGAATGGAACAGAATAGAATGACTGCCTTTATTTTATACCTGGGAGGGCGAAGTTAGGGCGAGGTCGGCCCTCTCTCTTACACTTAACCCTCAAGTGGAGAGAGGAGTAATGAGAATTCCCAGTTTATTCCAGTTTGGCGACAGTTGATAAGAAGGTAAAATGATAAGAAACATACTACCATTGTTCTTCTTAGAGGGGTACAACACCTCAAGCGCTTTCGGGGGAAGTTTTTGTTGGGTGGGGGGGAACATTCCAAAAAGGGTAGACGAAAGTGATCAGGATGTCTACTGTCATAAAGACACCTACCCTCACCTCTTACCCTCTTATTGGGGCCTCTTTATCGTCACTAATTTATTTTTATGACCATTTTCTTCCCTCCTTTCTGACGATACAGCATTACACAGAGCAGATGACATTTCAGGCCAGGATGGAGAATGGAGATTGCTTCTGTATTACTAACATGAATGGAGAGAGAGAAAGTAGAGAAAGAGGTGGAGAAGAGGGAGAGGAGAAGATCGTGGAGAAGCGAAGAAGGAGAGAGGGAGATAATGGATGGGAAGAGGGTGAAGAACTAGAATGAGAAGAGGTGAAGAAGAGGAAGATGAACGGTGGGAAGAAGGTAGTGGTGAAGATGCAGTAAAGACGAAGAGAGAGATGATGAATGGAAAGATAAAGAAGGATTAGAATGAGAAGAGGTAGATGAACGCTTAGTAGAAGGTCGTGGAGAAGAAGCAGTGAAGACGAAGAGGAAGATAATGAATGGGAGGAGGAAGAAGGATTAGAATAAGAAGGGGTGGAGAAGAGGGAGATGAACGGTGAGAAGAAGGTCATGGAGAAGAAGCAGTGGAGACGAAGAGGAAGATAATGGATGGAATGATGAAGAAGGATTAGAGTGAGAAGAGGTGAAAAAGAGGTAGATGAACGGTTAGAAAAAGGTTGTGGAGAAGGAGCAGTAAAGACGAAGAGAGAGATGATGAATGGAAAGATAAAGAAGGATTAGAATGAGAAGAGGTGAAGAAGAGGATGATGAACGGTGAGAAGAAGGTCGTGGAGAAGAAGCAGTAAAGACGAAGAGGAAGATAATGGATGGGAAGAGGAAGACTGACAAGAATGTTTGCTGAGAATGATAAGAGGAAGATGGTGAATAGAAGACAGAATTAATTAAAAGGAGATTAAGAGCTGAGAAGGAGCAAATGAATACGATTCATGATGAGGAGATGAAGGGGAAATATAATGAGCAGGGTAAGAGCAGAGAAAACCAATGTTATTGAGATATTGCAATCATTTCTGGGATTAATACTCCATGAAAAGTACTAAATTTATCATTTGTTTTAATATCTCAAGATATCCTATACTATTAAACGAGCAACTTCTGTTTATATGTTTAGATGTTTAGATGTTTAGATGTTTAGATGTTTAGATGTTTAGATGTCTATATGACATCTATTAGATCTCTATCTCGAAAACGACTCTAACAATTCTCACGAAATTCGGAACATAGTGGGTTTCTAATATAAAAATTCGATTGCACTAGTTCTCATCCCTGGGAAAACTCGCTGAATGACATTGAAAGGATAATTATTATTCATCCTTGGAGAAACAGCTGATAATAATTATTTCGTCGTCTGTTGATGATGGAAGTGAGTGAGCGAGTTAATGGCTTTGGGACTTTGTCAAAATTATGACTCAGCTGTTGAACTTCTGTAATCAGTCAATCAGGTACTTACTTAATGCCGGTTGAAAAAAAACCGGGCTATTTTCAATCCGGATTAATTCCAGTTGATCCATTTTTTAAAATGGTCTCCTCTGATTTGGTTAACGTGAAATAATTCAGGATTAAAATTTAACCAGTTTGCACAACGGGCCTTTGTGAAGAAACTTTTGCATTCCTCTGGGAATCAATCTCAATTTACTGTGAGTAGATAGAACATTTTTTTTTCTCTTTTCTGTATAGTGCCACTTTTCATACTTTTAGATTTTCACTTGAAAATGGCATCAATGTTGAAACATGTTGTGATTAAATAATTCAATAAGGGTACTGAGATTTTTATTTTTCTTTCTATTTTTAGAACATTTCTTTATGAATGTTATTATAATTTCTTCTTTCGTAATACATTTTTTATGCTTTTGTACTCCAGAGCGAAGCTCGGTCCTCGATATTGAACTTGAAACCGATAGTATTGAACTCCAAATCAATTCTTTACATTGAAATTGATCATTTAATAGCATATTGATGCCAGCAAAAGATTATCAATCAATGGTTATTGAGATATTTCAATAATATCTAATATATTCTATAAAATGTACCAAATTGTGCACATTTTCATAAATAACTTAATAACCATTGAATATATGAAATTGAAGCATTGGCCTCCGAATCAAATTTTATATGAGATTTGATCATTATATTACATTATAATGTCTAATATGAAGTCTCAAAAATATTAAAATAAGGACCGAAATATTAAGTCACTATTAATTGAACTATCAGAGTCATCCTATTCATCCCTCATTTCCATCATATTCCTCATGACTTTGCACAAGCCTAAGGCACATGTAGACTTCATCTTCAACATAAATGATCATAAGAAGTCGATAAAAAAATATAAGGATGAGAGAAATGTGGAGAGCGAGCGAAAGAGATAGTGAGAACAATAGAGGGAAATAATTTAAAATAAAGGGAGAAAAGGGAAAGTTAGCAGTAGAGGATGAAGGAATAAGATGTAAGGGGAGAAAACTGGTGGAGGAGAAAAAGTAAATGAGGAAGAAGAAGCATAGTCATGTTCTCTTTTGTCTTACATGTGTTCATTCCTGTTGTTCCCCCCTCCATTAAGGAGGGTGCAAAAGTTCCTCCCCCACACTTTCTGGGCAATTGCATTCTCCCCTCACCCCTCCATGCACTTTGACAATTTCTTTACCTCCCACCTCCCTTCAATTACCACTTACACGACAATTGCCAGTGTCTTACATACTCCCCTTCTTCTACTTATCTCCTTCTCATTCTCCTTTTTCTCTCCTTCTCCACCTTTTGAGTGTCATTTCTCTACTCACTCCTTTCCTGATACTTTCATACTACCACAGAGAAACAATAGCATTCGTCTTATTCTTCTTCTTCCCCCTCGCCATCTCCTTCTCCTTCTCCCTCTCCTTCTTCTTATCCTTCACCTTCTCCTACTCCATCCCCTTCTCCTTCTCCTTCTCCTTCTCCTTATCCTTCTCTTTCTCCTTCACCTTCTCCTACTCCATCACCATCTCCTTCACCATCTCCTTCACCTTTTCCTCCTCCTTCCCCTTTTCCTTCACCTCCTCCCTCTCCTACTGATCCACCCTCTCCCTACTACTTAAAGTGTGGTGATCTTCCCTGTGCCCTTCCCTCCTTGCGACACCAAAAGTGGAGCTTATCGCTGTTAGCGGAAATATATGGCTCTCATCAAATAATGATCTTTTTCCGCTCCCCCTTGCCAATTCCAACTTTGCCAATTTCGCACCTGAATGAGTTGGATCGAGCAGCAGTGGATGTCGGCAAACACTTTCCTGCCAGAAAACAATACTCGAAAACATCAAAACAATACAGGAAGACATAATCGTAACGGAAAACCCTATCGTAATCATATTATAGTCCAGCATTACCTCGTAAACATCATCCTACTTATAGGTTATCTTATGGAGTGTTTCCTATCTTTGAAAATGAATATAATCTTGAACGCGTTTGTTCGAACATTAATCGAACCATTTTCCTCGAAAAACTTCAGTTATCTGGGTGTTGAATTATATAATCAGAACTAGCCGTCAGGTTCGCTTCGCTCGCCATATCCGTCTAGCCAGGGGGCAGAGCTCCTGGACCCCGACTGGATCGTCCAAGAATGAGATCAGCAGGCTCGCTTCGCTCGCCTGCATTTTTCATATGTTAGAACAATCCAGTCGGGGGTCCAGACTAAACGTCTGGCTAAACGGATATGGCGAGCGAAGCGAGCCTGACGGCTAGTAATATAGTATTCCAGGATTGAAGTAGCAGTGCCCAATCAATTTTTCCTTGATAAACGCATTTAAATCTTCAACTTGGTGCCAACCTAACAAAGTCAACACAACTTAATGCCAACCTGACAAAATTATTAATTTAGTTGCCAGTTAACAACTGTTTCAAAGAGGTACTCTATCTAGATTATAGTTCTATAGTAACATATGATATGGAAATTTCAATTATAATTAGGAGATTGGGAGAAGAAGAATATACATGCTAAAAGACGAACTTTAAACCCTTAAAAACAACCCTTAGAGTTAAAATATTGCCAAAAGATTCAAAGGGCCAACTGAACATACCTACCAAATTTGAACGTTTTTGGTCCGGTAGATTTTTAGTTATGCGAGTGAGTGAGTCAGTCAGTCAGTCAGTGAGTGAGTGCCATTTCGCTTTTATATATATAGATATGATGAGCACCAGTATCAAACAAAGAATAATACCGGGAAATAGAGCATACAGCAACATGGAGCTTCTAAAGAACAGTCTCATCAGTGGAAGCAGCAAGCTCAAGATTTATGAAACCCTTATAAGGCCTGTAGTTACCTATGACTCTGAATCATGGACTTTGACTAAGGAAGACCAACACAATTTAGGTGTATTCGAACGAAAGGTGTACGGTCCTGTTAAAGAAGGAGAAGAATGGAGAAGGAGAACCAATGCTGGACTTGAAATTTATTATTCTAATTTTTACAAGAAAGCATTGAATGGGAGAGAAAAACTAAGGATACTCCTTGTACTATTCCTCTCCCAAATTTAGATGTTATTATTTTAAAAGTTCGAAATGAGGTTATGATTCCACTTTTTTTAAATTTAGTCCTTTTTCACTCAAAAACAACAAAAACTGAGAATTTTGAATTTTGAGGAACTGGATAGAAAACAAAATATTACACTCAAGTCACTAATAATTGAAACATTTTCACGTAATTTTACAAAATTTAGAGCCAGGAAATAGAACTTATTATTCAGCACAGCTGACAAAACAGAAATATTAATAAAAGGCCGTAGTATAGTACGCTTCGTAAAGGCACAGAGACTAAGGTGGTTCGGACATATTTAAAGGATGGATGAAAGCAGAATGCCAAAAATAGTGCTTAGAGAGAAGCTTCACTCCAGAAGAAAACAAGGAAGACCAAGAATACGATGGGAAGATGAGATAAGGGATGATTTGATAAGGATGGCTTATAGAGGATGGAGATGATTTATAATGGATAGGAATGTTTGGAGGAATGTTGTGGAGGAGGCCAAAGCCCACAATGGGCTGTAGAGCTATAGAAAATAAATTTCCTCGAATTTTCTCCATACATGGTACCAGAGGATAGTTTTATTTTAGAATGGTAGCTTCAATAATAATTTATAATATAGATTGCTTATAGTTCTATGATTCGCTTAATTATTTCAATAGATCTATCACTGCGACCGTGAAATGGGCAAAGCTCTTGCAGCATTGCTTGCATAGTTTTTTCTTATAAAACAATTTCATCATTATTTGTACTAACTTGTTATTGGACGATATAACTTTTCATGTTAATTTGGCGAGACATTCTGGATAGATGAGAACCAATTTGACACTCGTGGCTTCAACTATACGGTCGCAATCAATACAAATTATTGTCAAATTTGAGAAACTCTCAATAAAAAATTCTATATATCATCTTCAAATTTGATAGTCATCTTTGCAATATTGAAAATTTCACCCCCTACATTAAAGTTACTATAACTATAAATTACTATAAATTTTTATACTAATTTGTTATTGGACGATATAACTTTTCATGTTAATTTGACAAGACATTCTGGATAGATGACAACCAATTTGACACTCGTGGTTTCAACTATACGGTCGCAATCAATACAAATTATTGTCAGATTTGGCAAAATATTGTCAATTTGAGAAACTCTCAATAAAAAATTCTATATATCATCTTCAAATTTGATAGTCATCTTTGCAATATTGAAAATTTCACCCCCTACATTAAAGTTACTATAACAATGAAACGAAAACTTGGGATAGTGGAATAATACATCATTTCAAAGAAAATTTATTGCTCTAGAAACCTACGATAAGAATTTATTTTACGATGCATTTTTGGAGAGTTATAAGCCCTGAAAGAGCAAAAAATTGCATAAAAACCTGTTATTATAAAAATTGCACACCTTCAAGATCGAATATCTGTAGAAAACTTAAATATCTGTAGGGAACTGTAGAGAATATTAAAAAATTCCACTGAACAAAAAGTGTAGAGAATTTAACAAGCTTCATTTTCGAACAGTTAGTTATGTCGGTTGAACGTATTGTTCTTAAGATATGAGAGTGGAAGCAAAAAGCTGTATAACTTTTTTTAATAACTCTACATTATATTATAATACTCATGATCCATCTCTATTGGATAGAATTCTATAAAAATCGGAATAACGGATCTACGTGAATGATTGGTATCGTATCTTGTCAATTGATAACTTACGTTTGTCACCACTACTTAGTCACAAACCTGCTAAGGTCACTTTTCTAGTGAAACCCTCTATCTCCATTGATGAATTGGAGAGTTGATGAATGGATGAATCGATGTATCAATGAATTTGTGAACAAATTCTTCTGGTATTTCAAAATTTCCAAATTCATTCGAAATATAGCTCAAAGGCATTTCTAAAGGAAGTGATGTATGATTGTAGGAGAGCTTAAATTAGGGATGAGTATCGATACATCGATGTTTAAAAACATCGATGTTTCAACATCAAACATCGATGTTTTTAACATCGATGTTTACTGTTCGATGTTTTTCACTTATCGATGTTAGGATGAAAAAAAAACTATGTTCAAACATCGATGTTTTGTCTTTCGATACCCATCCCTAGCTTAAATACTTTTATGATAGAGTTTACATCTGTCTGAAATAGAGTTCGGATCTACTTGTAATAGAGCCTAGATCCATTTAGAATTGAGCTTTGATTTATTTGGAATATGGGGCATCCATCTATGTTAAATCATAGCGAAACAGCTTAAGTAGATATCCCATGGTATAGGGCGTTTATGTCGCAACTTTTACTGTTATCTCAAGCCGATTACTGTCAAATATTGTCGATTTTCACTGTTTTGACCGGGTAAGAGTGTATGAACGGCACAATATGAGAGATAACCAGCGTCATAAAGCTTCACAGGAAAGAACTACGTGGACTATCAGCTTGAGATAGCAGTAAAAGTTGCGACATAAACGCCCTATACCATGGGATATCTACGTATGCTATTGTTTCTCTATGGTTAAATAGAGTTTACAGATATTTGAAATGAAGGTGGAACCAAAAATTCAACCAGATTTCCTGATTTCCATTGAAGACAATCTCTCAAAATCGTGGAGTTTTATGTACCATACACAAAATCCTCCCCAAAAAAATGAATAAATTACAGTTTTTCGGTACTACGAAAGATAACAGCAACAAATAGGCGATATCTGACAATTGCTATAAACTTTGTCATAATTCACAATTTACTGGTTTCTATTTTTTGTTATCAGCAGATGAAAAAGAGGGAGAATTTGGTGTTAGAGAGAAGAAAGTTGGCGAAAAGGTGGGGAAGGAGAAAGAGAGGGGTAGGGTGAAAAGAAGATGGGAAGATGTGGGAATGAGAGAGGAATAAAAAGTCGGGAATTACAGTGTCCAGTTCATGTTCAAGTGAAAGGATGAGGAGGAGGAGTAGGTGGTGGAGGAGGAGGAGGAGGAGGAGAAGGAGAAGGAGGAGGAGGATGATGAAGAGGAGGAGTAGGACGAGGAGGAGTGGGAGGAGGAGGAGAAGATGAAGAAGAGGAGGAGAAAGAGGTAGTGGTGGTGGTAGATAGTAAGAGGAGGAGGAGAAGGAAAAGGAGGAGGGGAAGGAGGAGGAGAAGGAGGAGGATGATGAAGAGGAGGAGTAGGACGAGGAGGAGTGGGAGGAGGAGGAGAAGGAGGAGGAGGAGGAGGAGGAGGAGGAGGAGGAGGAGGAGGAGGAGAGGAGGTGGGGAATTGACAGGAGGGGGAGAGGGAGAAGAAAACGAGGAGGAGAAGTAGAAAGAACAGATTGACGTTTTTAATTCATGTCAGTTACAATAACTAAACATATAGTGAGAAGAAGAAGGGAAAGGAAAGAAAAAAATATGAGGTAAGAAGAAGAAGATAAAAAAGGTGAAAATTATAATATGTGAAGAATCAGGAGAATAAACGAGAGATTAACAGAGAAGCTGAAAAATGAGAACCGTAAAGGGACAAAGATGAGATGATAAGGGGGGGAAAGGTTGAGGAGAAAAAGGGAAAAAGAAGAGGAAACGAGATAGAAACGTGTGAGTGTTTTCATACACGTGGATTGATAAATGAGATGAAAGGTTTATTAACCTGAGGGTGACTCAAAAAGCAGGAGGCATAAGGCCTGATATGAAATATCCAACAATTCCTCCCTTTTCAACCCTCTTCCAACACATCTTCTCTCTTTTATCACTCTCACTCACTTCTCCCTCTCTGTCTCCCTCACTGTATGTTGCCTCCAGATAAGAACGAGTGACTGAAATATTAGACATGCGTAAATGGACTGGAATACACAGGAAGTTTATACACATATATATTATGCTGCTATGTAGAAAGTGATACGGCGTTATTTATCTTTGAACGGAATCTGTGTTTATTATAGAGGTACTAAATAAAGCAGCCAAATCTTGCTTATGAATGATGGCTTTATGATATCATGCAGAGTGTGATGTGAGAACCATACATGAACAGAATGCTACCATAGAGAAACAATAGCGTAAGTAGATATCCCATGATATAGGGAATTTATGTCGCAACTTCTACTGTTACCTCAAGCCGATCACTGTCGATTATTGTCAGTTTTTACTGGTTTGTTGGGGTGAGAGTGTATGAATGGCACAATTTGAGAGACTACCAGCGTCACACAGCTGCGTGGGAAAGAACTACGTGAACTATCGGCTTGGGATAACAGTAAAAGTTGAGACATAAACGCCCTATACCATGGGATATCTACTTACGCTATTGTTTCTCTATGATGCTACCTTTGTATAATGACTAGCATTATAGAAATGGAGGTAAAGCATTATAGCAAGGTAAATAACTAAATCTGTTATTCACCTTGGTAGTGTTATAAAGTGAGCACCTGATTCACATTGGTCACTACCTCCGTAAAAAATCTGGTGTGGTACACTCACACAACTTTCCTTGCACATTGATCTATAAGCCTCATTCTTGAAAGAGGATAATTTCGGGGAATAACATTATGCCGATTGGCGGCTAAATAATGATTATACTATTGTTATTGTTTTCAGAGTACATTTTCCTTGTTTGAATTATGAAATTGAGGATTTTTAAAAGTTGTCAAAACAGCTGTTCTACAAATAAAATATCGACATGTGTTCTTTTGAATAAACTGCTCTACCTACCTACCTCACACACGAGAAGGAGGTTACAAAGTAAATTTCCCAGGGAGGAGACTCATGCCAGTTAATAGAGCTGATAAATAACTATACAGGGTATGAATTTGAAAAAATCGGTCAAGTCATTTTTGAGAAAATCGTGATAGAAATTTAACAAAATTCATTTTTCTCAGGAATATTACGGAGCTCCTGCAATTTTCCCAGAAATGAGACTCATGTCAGTTGATAGGGCTTATGAATAGCTATCTAGGGTATAGAATTGAAGAAAATCGTTAGAGCGGTTTTCGAGAAAACCGTGAAAAATATGGTTTTTTAGCCATTATCCGCCACTTTATCCGCCATTTTGAATTGAATTTTATTGAATTTCTTATTGTCGGATCCTCATGGTATAAGGACCATAAGTTTAAAATTTCAAGTCAATCGGTTGATTAGGAATGGAGTTATCGTGTTCACAGACACACACACACACACACACACACACACAGACCAACACCCAAAAATCATGTTTTTGGACTCAGGGGACCTTGAAACGTATAGAAAACATGAAATGAGGGTACCTAAAATTTTTTTGGAAAGCAATACTTTCCTTTTAATAGGGCAAGGAAAGTAATGAAACGTATAGAAAACATGAAATTAGGGTACCTTAAATTTTTTTGGAAAGCAATACTTTCCTTACCTATGGTAATGGGGCAAGGAAAGTAAAAAGCCATAGTGCATTCTGGTGACGTCAGCACAGGTAGGGCTCCTACACCAATAAAAATTTGTTGATTTCAGCTGATCCATATCAGCTAGAAGTCTTTTCATCATGCACTATCAGCTGTCATGCACTATAGCTTTGTTTACGGAGGTAGTGCATTGGTTTGCTCTCCACGTCTGTCATTAGGCAATTAATAATCCACACGACAGCTGATGTATGAAGAATAATTCTATAGTCTGTTTTTTATGGTAATATTGGCGTTCGAAGGAGACTCCTTTTCCTTTTGTATCATCCTTAAAATACAACATTTCAAAAGACCTGATATATAAGTCGACGCGAAATTGAAAAAAGAACATACCTGTCAAATTTCATGAAAATCTATTGTTGCGTTTCGCCAAATCTATTGTAAATGCGGAACATATAAACATATAGACATAAAGAGAAATGCAAAACCGTCGACTTGAATCTTAGACCTCACTTCGCTCGGCCAATTACTAACATTTTCCCATTGAACGCTCGCATAAGTTATCTATTGAATAAATATAAATGTATGAAAAGTAAACTGCGTACATACTTATGAGTCACGAACACGCGCATTTGATATGATATGATATGATATTTATTTGTAATACAAATGAGACTAATGTAATAACATTGGTAGATAAAATAATGAGGTAGTCCTTGTGCTATTTTTCTTCCAAATTTGTAGATGACAAAGTCCAAGATAAGGTTAGAATTTCACGTGTACAATTTTCACAAAATTATAGTCCAAAATAAACATGAAAACTATAAATTTTGAATTTAGATGGCTTGAATTAATAAATTGATTAGAAATATTCCACTCAATTACCACTTGTAACGAATAATATTGAGTTATTTAAGAAAATTTGGAAATTCAAGAAAGGTGATAAAAATTACTTTTATCAAAAGTGATTTCACTTTTGATAAAGTGGAAGTATTTTTCACTAAAAATAATTCATGGTAGTCAAATTAAGTCACCTCTTCGTTAAGATATCTCCATTTTTAATAAATCTGTGGTTTGACAGTCTCTAACGCTAGGCGCACACCAGTCAGTCAAGACAAGACAAGACATGATCAGACACGTTTAGTCACAATACTTCACATAGCTGCTTGTGATGCAACTCACACTGATAAGTCATTGCAATTAGACATGTCTTCATAAGCAGCTATGTGAAGTATTGTGACTAAACGTGACTAGTCTTGTCTTGACTAACCGGTGTACACCCATCCTGATCTTTTAATTCAATATGGACAATTATATTGAGGTCCACGTTATAATGGCAGTATCTGATTAACATAATTTTCATGCGAGGAAGGAAAGAAAAGGAAGCCTGATAAAGTTAGCAAGAGATTAGACATTCGAGTACCGGCAAACGACATCTGAAGCATAGCTTCAATTAATTACCAGCTACAGCCTATCCCGTCCCTCGCAACTAGAGCACTCTATAGTCTCTAGAGCACTCTATTATATCTACAGAGACTGAGCACCACAAGGCACAGGCAGACTTCAGTTGGCAATGGCAAGCAGTATTGTCTCTTCCTTTGAATCCGGTCCATTGTATTGCAATTGTATTGTTGCCCTGTCTAGTGTCCATTGTTTTAGGAAGTGAGTGTACATCCTCAGATGAACTCATTGCATGTGTGGAAGTGAGTGTACATTGAACTTGACAGATCATTCCTATCCCAAGTCCTTCAGGATAAAATTTAAATAATTCACAGAGATATTGTGGAATCTCTTCATAACAAAATGAAATACAAGCCATTATGTCCTTCAGGATAGTCCAAACTGTACGAAAATATCATGGAATCTCATTCTTCAGCTGAAAATAATAAGTAGAGCGTTCATTAAAACAAAGGAACTGAAGTGCTTGACTATGCAGTTTTTATAGAAGGGATTTGACCTATAGTGAGGTCCACGTTATAATGGCAGTGAAGACAGATAGGAGAAAAACGTCGCCAAGTCTCTCCATTTTGCCACTGAGTGTACACAGCTGTTACTCAATCCATCCCATTAATCTAATAATAATTATCATTCACTTGATAAAATAATCAATTTAATGTCAAATTAATCAAGAATATATATTTCTTCATAATTTTATTCGAAAATTTGCTTCCATAACTGAGATCAGATTTTATTTAGCTATACAAACCTGGAATGGCGGCTAATTACAAAGCTGTGATACACCTATCTGATTTCAAAACAACAGAAATTAAGCTACTTGGTAGGTATTCTATTCTAATTTTTCTCTAAAAATAATAGAAAAATAGAAATCCTATTAAAAATAAGTAAATTCAATGGGAATAATTCTGAAATAACCTTTCAATGTTATTTATAACGGTACGAGTAGGTCTAACCTATACGTGTAGGCTAACTGAAAAATGGATGAAGTCTAGGATGGTTAGTTATCAACTTTTAAAATGTCATTTCAGGTATTTTAATTTGTGTTTCTCATACGGTGATGTCTAAAAATTATTTTATTGTTCCAAAAATACATTTTAAATCAATTATACGACTAAAGTATTGTGATAGGATAAAGAAAAAAATGGCGGCTGAGATTGTTTGTCTACTTTTGTACAGTCACTGTCAAAAGTAGAGATAAAATATTCTGGAAAACAGACAACATTGCAAAGCTAGAGAGAGATAGCGCTATCTGTTTTGTTGTAGGATAGAAAAGAACAGCAAAAGTATTATCAATCCTACACTGCCATTATAACGTGGACCTCACGTAGAACTCAGTACCCTCGATGAAGCAAAGTCACATAAGGAAATTCGACTGAGTCACTGTCAATGTAGTGGAACCGTTCCATAATGGAATAAAAACACACATTTATTGTCAAATTCTAAAACCATGGTACTGTACCGAATAAAACTGTAGAATTTGGCAATATATGTGTGTTTTTATTCCACATAGAGAAGTTCGAACTTATGTTAATATTACCATAGAAGGAAGATATCCCATGGTATAGGGTGTATATGATTCAAATTTCAAGCCGATTTTTGGTTGCTCAAGCCGATTACTGTCGACTATTGGTGATTATTACTGTCTTGTCCGAGTAAGTGTATGAACGGCACAGTATGAGAGACTACCAACGTCACATAGCTTCAAGAAATAGAACTACGTGGAACTATAGACTTGAGCAAACAGTGTAATGGGAACATAAATACCCATACCATTAAATATCTTCTAATCCTATCTTTTCTCTAAAAAAGCTTTCGTTTTCTCGCTGGCTTTAATAAATTTCTATCCTAAAGTATGGTGTTTTCTCCAATACCATTTGAATTAAGCTCAGTTCATTTATCTGAGAAACAGAGACTTTCAAGAAAGTAGTTGCAGTTAATTTTTTCTGAAGCAGTTTGTTCAAATCTGAATAAGCTAAATATTCTATGGACTTTGAAATAACCTTTGATTTCTGCTTCAACTCCTCATGCCATAACTTCCAGTAGCTGAGATACAAGTAGTGGTCTCACTCACAGTATTTTTGTTCAATCATCTCTTCCACATGGTGTTCGGCTGTTAGTTAATAATGCTGTTCTTCACATAAGTATTAGTTTATCAGTGATTGATAATGGTGAAACAACAGAGACCGATATCTCGATTTTTGATAAATCTGTGGTATATAATATAATAAATTGATAATATCACGTTATTTTGTTAAATGTGGGTAATCAACACATTACAGTCACAACTACTCATAAAATTGGTCCATTGCACTATGATTTTACATCAAACTTCCAATATAGTCGAAGAAAAGAGAGAAAGTGGAAGGAAAAAGTAGAAATTTAAAGGAAAATAGAAAAGGAATGTGATAACTACGATATCTATTTGAAATACAAAGAAGTTGCTTCAAATTTATTGCCGTCGAAATCAAAAAATGCCTACGGCTCGTGTGTAAACGTTTCTTTCGGTGCAGCAAACTGTCACTTTGCGCACTAGTTGCACAAATAACTATTGCCGTCCTAAAAAACCTATTAGATTGAACGGAGCTTGACAAACATCATCTGTTCAATCTAATAGAATTTATAAGGACGGCAAAAATCGTACGTCCAAAATCGAAGTGTATGTAACTGGAGTAATTATTGTTATTCCATGAAAACTATACATTCATTTTAGAAGCTCTCTATCCAGGCTATAAC
>NW_024090647.1:0-27412 GCF_014356525.2 Nilaparvata lugens
TGTAAACGTTTCTTTCGGTGCAGCAAACTGTCACTTTGCGCACTAGTTGCACAAATAACTATTGCCGTCCTAAAAAACCTATTAGATTGAACGGAGCTTGACAAACATCATCTGTTCAATCTAATAGAATTTATAAGGACGGCAAAAATCGTACGTCCGAAAATCGAAGTGTATGTAACTGGAGTAATTATTGTTATTCCATGAAAACTATACATTCATTTTAGAAGCTCTCTATCCAGGCTATAACTGCCGGCCGGGTTGGTCTAGTGGTTGGTCCGTTACAACTTCGGTCTGCTAGCACCGCCTGGTTCGTGGGTTCGAGTCCGCTGTTGAAATGGACGTTTGATAATCTCACCAAGGCACTTTTCATTACCATCGTACAAACAAGAAGCTCATGTGGGTATCATCCGTAAAAAAATTGCAGCTTACTTCTGATGTGAGGCAGAAAAGAGCTCTGAGAATAATCTTCAACCGGAGTGCCCGAACATCCTGTTGGCCTTATTTTGTGAGAGAGAGTATATTAACTTTGCCAGCCATGTACTTTCTGGGGATTATCAAGTACGTTAGTAAAAATTGGAGGGCATTCTCATCCGTTGCACTTGATCATTCCTACAATACGAGGAGTGGTGGCTCGATCCTCGGTTACCCGGCACATAGACTAACCCTTCTGGAGAAAGGCCCACACTATTGCGCAATAAAAATTATAAATAGACTCTCCCATCATTTAAAAAAATTTTCCAACTTTTCAAAGATGACCGGAAGGATAAGGGAAGTTCTGTTAAAAAGAGCGCCATACACAGGATGAATGTGTTGATGTCTTGAGGGAAGAAAATTACATATCATAGAACTATTACAAAATAAAAATTTCCTTTAAAACAACTGAAATTGATTGATTTCTTCCAGGGGGTGTTCCTGATGGCAGTGTTTTTCTTTGACGTCCCCTCCCTGCACTATTGTACTTTCTGTGTTCATTATCGATTGTGACGATTCAATAATATTATATTGATTGTGATGATTGGCCCATATGAATAAAACCAGAGCAAATGCTCATGAGCAAAAGCATTGAGCATAAGGTTTTTCTCGAACAAAAGGTAGAAGCAAAAGCATTTGCTCATTTTGATATGAATAAGCTTTACCTTATACTCTTTCCTTATGCTCCTGAACTCTGGAGCAAATGCTCACGTATTTTAAAGATTTTTCATCAGCTGATTCACTTTTGTAGCCTTACTTAGTTTTTATAGCTCACGGAAGCGCTAAATATACAAGTAGGGTGCACCGCTTGTGTTTGCATCGTCTGCTCTGTTTTCTATTTATGAATAGAGTTTTAGGTTAGTTGAGTTTAGAATTTTGAAATAACAGCGTGAAAAAATGTCATCTCTATAATAATCTTCAGCATATTCTTATAGTATCAATAGCCTTCTTATAATCGTCTACACTCTCATCTTCTTAAATGCCCATTTCCTATTTTGTGATGGCTATCTTTATAACAGGTAGCTTCTGTATTTATTCTTTTGTAGGAATAATGGTGATATATATATCATGGTTGAATCTAAAAAGAGTTTTATAGTTCTCAACTATTGGTTGTGATCGTATCTGGTATAGTTTCCTCTTCCTCAAACGAATTAGTTGAGCCATTTCACTACGAGCAAAAGGTGATAAGCTGCTCTAGACTAGACTCACCTTTTTTGAAGCATTTGCTTCAAAAGTTGAGCAAATGCTCTAGTTTATTCATACAATTTTGAGCGAAAGCTTCTACTTTTGAGCAAATGCTCAAACTATTTTTTTGATGAGCATGAGCCAAAGGTTTTGCTCATGTTTATTCATAGAAAATGAAGCAAATGCTCCATATTTTAGAAGTATGAGCAAATGCTCAACTTCATTCTTATGGCCCTTTGGGGCCAATTTGATTGATTGATTGTGAAGTCTATCCGATATTGAAACTGCTTTATCCTAAGTACACAAAATAATTATTATGACAAATCTGATTTTCATTAGTCTTGTTTTGTAATCATCTTTACGAAAACAACTCTATTTTTCCGCAGCTCTCCATTCAACCGTTGGGACAGCTTCTCGCGGATGTAAACCCATCCGATCTGAGTCAGTCCATTCATCAAAGGCGAAATGCGTCATCCTGAGATCTGAAGACCTGGTGCATGACCTTGTGACCCAGTTCAGTGGCCTTACACGTGGCAGGCTGGGTCACACGTGCGATTTTGGGTCTCATTCACGCCCAAATTTTGGGCCAGGGGCTCCTCTACCCTGATGACGTCACTCGGTGCGTCCGTTGCGGAACTTTTTTTAACAATGGATGAGATGATAGGACGGATACGGTTTCTGGGTTATCTGCTAATGGTGGCGGGAGGGTTGTTTTTCTGGTGTAATGAGAAGTAGATTAGCATTTTTATAGAGATGGAAATAGATGAGGAATGACGTCTCCTCAAATGCTAATGAGTTATAAACGAGAATCATGAAAAATTCAAGTTATAAAGGATAAATGCATTTGTTGAATTGTTAATAGATCTCATAAACCGTCAGCTGTGCTTTTAGAATATGTTTGTTTTTGGTCCTGCGAAATTATCCTATTATATCAAGCCAGCAGTCTCTGTATATCTGTTTATATTTTTATATCTGGTTATTTATGTTCAACGGATCTCGAAATAGGCTCTAACGATTTTCACGAAATTTGGAACATATTAGGTTTATGATATAAAAATTCGATTGCACTAGGTCTCATCCTTGGGAAAACTCGCTGAACAACATTAAAAGGATAATTCATCCTCCGCTGAAACAGCTGAGACTTTCGTCGTCTGTGGATAGTAAAAATTGAGCGAGTGATTCTGTGGAAAATCAAAATATCGCATCCCCGAAATTCATAAGCTGACGTATAGCCAGCTGTAAAATATAAACACGATCATTTTAGAGAATTGAGTTCTGTTTATCAATAAATAAAAATAATTTGCGAAGCTCGGTACCCCGATATTTTCTTTAATATGTGATACTTCATATTTTAGTGATACTAATGTGAAACTTTTATTCTATAGCTGGGTTTACACCGAAGTTAATAGCAATAATTAACTATTATTAAATAGTTTAATATTTTTGTTATTAACTGATGCTGATAACATTTCCTTCAATAAAAAGGAATTTTCTGTTGAAAACACGAGCTATTAACTTTTGTTAAGTGAAATTTTCGACGATTGTCAAGTTAATAAGTTTTTGTTAATAACTCCGGTGTAAACGCAGCATTAGTTTGGTTTTGAAGGATCTTAATTTGAAAATCTACTTTGTGAAAATAATTATGGACTGAAAATTTTGTGAAGTGAACAACTACAAGACTCAACCTATTTCGGACTATGTGTAACCTTATCTAAATCTGGGAGAGAAATAGCACAAGATTACCTTATTTTTCCTCTCTCTATCATTTTGATGATGTACTTATTGTATCAATCAATATAAGTATACATCAAACAAAAGTTTAGATCAGTTTTCTTGTTAAGTACGTACTAGCAGGTAACCCGTGTTTCGCAAGGGTCTAATTGGAAGCTTGACAACTGAAAACTTGAAGAATATAGAATAGCCCTATAACCATCCTTGGTAAATTAAAAATCTATATTATGCCAATTTCAAGTTAATTAGTCCAGTAGTTCAGATGTGATGATGCGTCATTTGTGGATTTCATCCCGTACGTGTATAAGCCAGTTCTTTCCTCTATTATAGTATAGATACCTGAAGAATACATTATACTTGGAAATCTCAAATATTGATTTTTTCAATACATCAATTTTAGTATCGATTCTCCTCAATTTGAATCAGGCAGCTTTTTGTTCTCCCAATTTCAAACAAAATGTCTACAATATTCCTTTATTATGTATTACAGATTAGGCCTAATATCGGGGCACCGAGCTTCGCTCGTTATTTTTATTTATTGATAAACAGAACACGATTCTCTAAAATGATCGTGTTTATATTTCACAGCTTGCTATACGTCATCTTGTGAATTTCGGTGATGCGATATTTTGATTTTTCACACACTCGCTCACTCACTTTTTTACTATCCACAGCTTTCTCAGCCAAGGATGAATTATCCTTTTAATGTCGTTCAGCGAGTTTTCCCAAGGATGAGACCTAGTGCAATCGAATCTTTATATCATAAACCTACTATGTTCCAAATTTCGTGAAGAGCCGTTTTCGAGATCCGTTAAACAAATATAAAAATAGCCAGATATAAAAATAACCAGATATAAAAATAACAAGATATATAAATACAGAAATTTCTCGCTTAACATAATAGGATAGATAGCTGAAGAAGACATTATACTTGAAAGCCTCACAGACTCAGTATCATATTGATTTTTTCCAATACATCAATATTTTTAGTATCGATTCTCCTCAATTTGAATCAAACAGATTTTTGTTTCCCGATTCTAAACGAAATAACTACCGTACAGTATTCTTTTCACTTCGAATTCGTCTCTGATATTGGTCTGCATTATAACTGAAGAATATTAATGATTGAATTATTAATTATGAATTACTATAACATATTGAATTATTTCTCAATACATCAATCTCAGTATCAAGTAGATCCTCTTCAATCCAAAGCATACAGTGCCGGTTGCACAGAGGCCGGTTAAATTTTAACCGTGATTAATTTCACGAGAGCCAATCAGAGAAGGCCTTTTCATAAGACGGCTTCTCTGATTGGGGAATTGATCACGATTAAAACTTAACTGGCTTTTGTGCAACCGGAACACAGCCTTTGTTTCCTTTCCCCAATTTCAAACGAAATATACCTACAATATTCATTTTACTCCGAATGTATGTCTGATAGTGGGCCTACATTATAACTGAAGAATATGAATTGTAATTGAAAACCTCACAGTATCATATTGATTTTTTTCAATACATCAATTTTAGTATCGATTAGATCCTCCTCAATTTCAATCAAACAACCTTTTGTTTCCCAACTCCAAACAAAATACCTACAATATTCGTTTTACTCCAAATTCGTCTCTGATAGTACATTATAACTGGAGGATATAAATCATACATGAAAATCTCACAGCACCATATTGATTTATTTCTCAATACATCAAACAATCAGTATCATCAATTCTGATAAGAAATCTTATCAGATTCATTGATTGATCAATCAATCAATCATCATCAATCAATCTCAGTATCAAGTAGATCCTCCTCAATCCAAAACATACAGTGCCGGTTGCACAAAGCCGGTTAAATTTTAACCGTGATTACTTTCACGAGAATCAATCAGAGAAGGCCTTTTCCATAAGACGGATTCTCTGATTGGGGAATTAATTACAATTAAAACTTAACTGGCTTTTGTGCTACTGGCACACAGCCTTTGTTTCCTTTCCCCAATTTCAAACAAAATACCTACAATATTCGTTTTACTCCGAATTTGTGTCTGATAGTACATTATAACTGGAGGATATAAATTATACTTGAAAACCTTACAGTACCATTTCAAATTTCTCAATACATTTATTTCAATATTAAGTAGATCTTCCTCAATCTAAAACATGCAGCCTTTGTTTCGTTTGCCCAATTTCAAACGAAATATACTTACAATATTCATTTTACTCCGAGCTCCTTTGCGTACTAACAACAACTCGTATCTACGTCATACAAATTTATCGATAATATTTCTTGTAAGAGGGTGACACCTGCTTACATATATACTATACATGTACATGTTACATGTATATGTATGTGAGTGTGTCGCACCTACGCGTTGTCAGAAACATGCAGAAAAGTAGTGCGTTGTGCCAATGTTCACTGACCCGACTACGATGTGCAAAAGACGGCCAATTGTTATCGAGTCTCTTATCGTGTCATCTACAACAGACTCACGAAATTCATGTCTCTTCGAATTCCAATTTCCAAATAATAAACAAATATTCTTCCAATCGTTTGTTTACGAAACATCGATTGAAGAGTTCGACGAATCGATTGAATTCAGATAATTATTGAGACGGATGAAAAGTTGAAGAAAATTGAAGATTGTGGGATCTTCATGGATATTGATTGAATAGTCGATACTGTAGTGGAATAATATTATGTTAACAGACTTCTATTATTTTCGACTAGCAGGTAGCAGGTAACCCGTGCTCCGCAAGGGTCTAATTTCAAACTTGACAAACTGAAACCTTGACCTGCTGCAATCTTGTAGAATATAAAATAGGCCTATAAACCATCCTCGGTTCATTAAGAATCTATATGTAAAACGACAAGTTAATCAGTTGAGTAGTTGAGACGTGATGATGCGTCATTCGTGAATTTCCCATCCCGAATCTGAATAAGTCAATCCTTTCCTATATTATATCATAAAGGAAAATGGAAAGGAAAAAAGAAATATCATAAAGGAAAAGGATATTGGAGAAAATAGTGGTGATACTGTAAGTGATAAATTGCACATTGAAGTAGTGCATTAGTAGAATTGAATATTAAACAATGATAGGTAGAATAATATGAAAATTATGGATAATATTCGCAAGAGTTGAAGTAGTAAATAAGTGAAATTGAATAAACTTGTAGTTCTGTGAACAGTAGACCTCACGCAGTATTCTCATCCTCGAGTACCAGTATTCTCATCCTCGATTGAAACTATAGACCTTATATGGAAACTAGCCGTCAGGCTCGATTCGCTTGCCATATCCGTCTAGCCAGGGGCTCCCCCCCTGGACCCCCGACTGGATCGTCCAATTATAGAGACTAGCAAGAACCCGTGCTTCGCAAGGATCTATTTTAAAACTTGACAAAATGAAAACTTGACGTAATGAATTTTGAAGAATTGAAAATAGGCCTATAACCATCCTTGGTTAATTAAGAATCTATAAGCAAAATTTCAAGTTAATTTAGTACAGTAGTTCAGACGTGATGATGCGTCAAACATAATTTTCCTATCCCGTACGTGCATAAGCCAGCTCTTTACTTAATATAATTATTATAGATATAGTTAACGACTGCAAGAGATAGGACTGTGGAACAGAATAGTGGTGAAACTATGATAGCGCCAGAAGTGTCTCAAACACAATAGTAGGTACTACATGAACTTTTTGAAAGTGATTTGAAAAAATGTTGAAACAACAGAACTGAATCCTTATCATTCTACCTTCATTTAGAGAGGCTTTTGTTTGAACCGGATGGAAATCTATTTATAAAAAAATGAATGTCTGTTTGTGTGTTTGTTTGTTCCCTGTAGACTTAAAAACTTCTTGACATAACGGCAGGAAACTTTGGGAATATGTTGTGTGAATATTGGGGATGGTTTCTTAACAGAAATTTTAATAGGGGGGCTAATAATAATCATTTATTAATCCATTTTACAGACATATGTTTTCGAAATTTTCGGCCGAGCGGCTACTGAAGAACGAAAAGATGATCATGATTCAAGATCATATTGTGATAATATGATTTAGCAGCTATTTATTAAGGTTACCAGCTGTAATAAACATATCACCCTGTGATAAATTATTGTGTACTGGTATTAAAACGGTAGTTTGGAGTTGAAGTGTAGATGATTGGTACCAGCTGTTGATAATGGTTCCTTAGAAGACCTATACAAATAATTATCACTCCCCTATCATTGAGAAACTGGAAAATGTTGAAAAAAATTATTCACCTAATGAAAGAGAGTATATATATATATTGTATAGTATATAAGTATAGTATTCATATTGCATTCATTAATTACTGAAGAATGAAGAATATTTAGGCTACAATTTTTTGAATTTAGCTTAGCTTATATTCATCCTAAAATGGAAAGATATGGAATTCTGTGTGATTCATCGTACATCGCATATTTCCTGGACCATATATCGACAATCTACAGCTATGAAAACATTGAATATTTTTCTTTGAAACACTGATATAACCTTTTTTTTAATTGAAAACTTTACTGTAGATATTACTACCAATTGATTGAGAAGAATAATATGTTTTCGGAATAATGAATGCTGCATGACTAAGCACATAGGAAGTCCGTATTGAGATGTGAATGAACATGTTGATTGTCAGATAAATTTCATGATTCACCAAATAAAGTCAAGTGTAACATGAGATACCTTGGCGGTACGAAGTTCGCTGGGTAAGCTAGTTGTAAATTAAACTTTATTATTAATGGACAACGCTGAAAAAGACGGGCTCAATCGCCAGGAATACTATAAATCTATGAAGGACCAGTAAGGCATTAATTTTGAGTAGTTCAATGACTTCCATTATGGACATTGGATATATTTGTGCAAAGTTTCAAGTCTGTAGGACAATTAGTTTGAGCTGTAGTGTGATTTTACATCAAAATTTTCGAAAATGCCCTCTCCTGGACCCCCTGTGCTCCTGATCAAAATTTTTCTGCATAGATCTAATTTTTTTTTCGTAGCTGAACAAAAAAGTTCCTTACGACTTTGCTGTGCAATGAGCGGTTAAAAAGTACAACATTTTGGGGGGGCCCCAGCTCCCTCAGGGGGGCAAATTTCTGAAAATCCTTCCTTAGTGGATGTTTTCAGGCTACAATAAACAACCGTGCAAAATTTCAAGTTTTTAGGCTCAGTAGTTTGGGCTGTGGTGTGATTTCAGTCTGTCGGGACTTAGCCTTTTAAAAGTATAGAGAAGAAGATAGAAGGCGCAAGCCAAACTTTGATGTGCAGTGAACGGTTAAAAAGTGAAAATTTTGGGGGGCCCAGCTCCCTCAGGGGGGGGCAGATTTCTGAAAATCCTTTTGTAGTGGATGTTTTGAGGCTACAATAAACAATTATTGTGCGAAATTTCAAGTTTTTAGGTTTAGTAGTTTGGGCTGTGGTGTGATTCCAGTTTGTCGGGGCTTAGCCTTTTAGATTAGGTAGAAGAAGAAGAAGAAGAAGAAGAAGAAGAAGAAGAAGAAGAAGAAGAAGAAGAAGAAGAAGAAAAAGAATATAGATTATTATGTTGCTTTGGCCTGTGATCTGTATAAATGTCCTGTAACAACTAAAGGTGCGTCCACACATGCCGAACCGAACCTCGAACCGCGCAGCAAACCGTGCATTCCTCCGAACATCTTGCCTTTCAACGAACATGAGCATTTGTTTCATAATGTTAAAAATCAGCTGTTAATCATCCGCCGTACCGCACTCCGAACCATTCGCCGTGCCGCTTGCCTCTGTTCTAACTGCTCGCCTCACCTCACTCCGAACCCTGAACTTTTCAGCCAATCGGAGCCCTCGATTACAATTCGCCGTGCAGCTCGCTCCACAATATTTTGGCTATCCATCATAAGTGGAAAACATGCGAACATGAATAGTATGGGCAATTTTTTATTTGATAAAATTCATGTTTTGAAGAATTCATGTTACGAATGATAATTGATAGGAGCTTATAAATATTTTCTAATTCAAATGAATAACTTCTGAAAAAAATAATGATTGATAAATACCAATATTGATTATTGTTGACCAAGAACTCAGTACATCGACAATTCATTCAACTAATTCTGTATTGATAAAATTATAATCATTTTCTCTATTGATAATCAATTTCATCAACTAATCATCAACTAACTGAAAAAAGTACTTCAATTTCCATGAATTTATTAATAGGATTATATAAATCTGAAGTGTAGGTCATATCTAATTCACAAAGAGTTCGATTCTTGTTGGCAAGATAGATGTTATTCAATGCAGAAATCATTGTTATTTTACTAAAAGATAGGATAAAATGAATAGTTCTCTTCCAGGGGATTTTGACAACCCACAAAACTCATTTTTCATTTGAAGAAAAATAATATCAAAAGGTGCATAGAACCTTACTTTTTTGTTCAGCTTGCCTAAATACCCTCATTTCAATATTAAAATTTTCGACTGACTGTACAGTGAGTCAATCATTCTATCAAGGCTTGAATAATTTTGAAATTTTAATTAGGTTAAATAAAAATGGTAGAGAATAATTATCATGTAGATATCAACACCTTTATTCAAATACATATTAACTGCATGCGTTTTCATATTGCCGATACAGCTTTGATAAAACTGTAGACGTTTATTTAGCAGTCTCAAAAAACTGTTCTAGCTGAAAAATTAATAATACATGCCACGTGTAGGCTTATACATTGCATCAGGAAAACGAAGTTCAAAACTATGGTTTTCCTAAACATATGTTTTTGAGATAATTTCTTTGATGCAACTGTTTCACATTCACCATCATAAATTATACAGAGTTTGTGAAAATAGAAATATTTATTGATTACCAAAACAATACTATTATTATATTAATGATAATAATTAATTATTAAACAATACTTTTATTATATCATAATAATAATATTATTAAACATATTTATCAATTATCAGAACAATATTATTGAGGTTGAGTGGAATCAGGTAGAAAGCAATAATAGAACAGATGTTCTTTTTGAATTTCTATCATTTATTTTGTTATTTCCAATGATTACAACATATTTAGAATATCACATGTCAATAAATAAATTATCTCATTTCCATATGGCACTCACCTTACCATGTTCATAACCTTACTTAATAGGATCCTTTTTCATCCTTTGAAACCCTTAGAGGCAGAATATCTCAAAATCCGTTCTTAGTGCGCGTCTAGCATGTTTGAAGAATATTTGCAAAGTTTCAAGTCTGTAGGACAATTATTTTGAGCTGTAGTGTGATTTTACATCAAAATTTTCGAAAAATGCCCTCTCCTGGACCCCTCTGTGCTCCTGATCGAAATTTTTCTGCATAGATCTAATTTTTTTTTCGTAGCTGAACAAAAAAGTTCCTCATGACTTTGCTGTGCAATGAGCGGTTAAAAAGTACAAAATTTTGGGGGGCCCCAGCTCCCTCAGGGGGGCAAATTTTAAAAATCTTTCTTAGTGGATGTTTTCAGGCTACCATAAACAATCGTGCAAAATTTCAAGTTTTTAGGCTCAGTAGTTTGGGCTGTGGTGTGATTTCAGTCTGTCGGGGCTTAGCCTTTTATAAGTATAGAAGAAGAAGATAGAGAAGAGAAGAGAAGAAGATAGCTAGTAACCTGGAAATATTTCTTTTAAATTAATCATGACTAGACTCGACATTCATGTTCAAATTCGACATTATTATTCATGACATAAATGTCGAAACTAGTTATGTATAATTTGAAAGGAATATTTTGATGGTACTAGTTATTTTCTATAATATTTTATACAAAATATTGCAACAGCAATGCCTCCAAAGTGAGCGGCCAATAGAAAACAAGACCCGTTGTGACCACATTGTAATACCACTGTCACTGTATACAAACCGCAATTCTTTCGTTCAATAATAACATTATTGTTATGAATTATTTACTATCGACTCTGCCTATTCTTTCCTTAGCTTACTTTATTATTTCATTCACTTTTCAAAGTGAACTATTTCTTTACAATACTTATATATTGTGTGTAAACTATCTGAATAGTTTGTTTATCTATAGTAATGATTTTTTTTTTTAAATAATCTTGTACAATTTTTTAGATAAAATGGGCTATCGCTCACGCAATATCAAAATTATAATAAATAATAATAAGTTTTCCGGAGAATTCAGGTTCTCCAGAGATGAGGTTGTTCAAATTAGATTGGCTTTCCAAAATATCCTGCCCGATGTAACATGTGGAGCGGCCATATTGAATATTCTCCATAATTGAAATTATTTGTGTTAAGACCTTTTTCCTACAGTCCTTAAATATTTGAACTACGCCTTCTCCCACCTGAATGGTCGTTGGTTTGAATATTACTCTGAACTCTGTTGTGGATTTACTTTTTGAATGTATTGAGTCTTCATCTCTTCAATACATTTGGAAAACGGAGAGAATCTTACGATTCACAGTTTTGTATTTTACGCTTTCACGGTGTGTTGAACATAGTTAAGTTGAGGCCGGGGACACACGAACGGGCATGGAGGACACACTTCGCCGGGCCGGCTAAAAACCGGACCCGGCGAGAAAATCAGTCGGCGGAACAGCCGGCTATTCTCTACTTCACCGGACCGGCTGTTTTGCCGGCTATCCGGCTGTTTCGCCGGCCATCAGGTTGGAGGGCATTGTACATATGGAGATGAACACTCGGCAAAACAACCGGCCGGCCCTGCCCCTACATCTACCACTTGTAGTTAAATTACATTAGCATCTCTCATTTATTCATTGTAAGATCTCAAAAATTGGGTGCTACAATTATTATATGTTTATGAATGTTATGTTCATTATACAGAGTGTTTACAAACTCCCTACCAATATTCTTGGACATTGTTCCTGGGTGACAAACATATCTAATTATCATATTTAAATTGTCCAGAAGTCTTCAGTTTGTTTTATGAATTTGAAAAATTATCATAATTTTTTGGTAGCTTTGTCTAGTTGTTATAAATGATTGTGCAAAGTTTCAATTCCCTATGTTCAACCATTATTAAGAAAAAAAATAATAAGTGAAAAAATCAAAAATACCGCTGTATGAGAAACTGAAGACTTTCAGACAATTCAACTATGATATTTAGATATGTTTGTTACCCAGGAACAATGCCCTAGACTTAGAGTATTTGGTAGGGGGTTTGTAGGGTAAATCGTGGAAGCACAAAATAAACTGAATTAGGAAGAGAAAAAAATACTTACAAAGATGAAGTATATTTTTTACAGGCGCTGTTGAACCAGTAGGATTGTTAGTAAACTTCAACTTGGAAAGTTATAAAGTGGAAGTTATAAGCATGACTTAGGGTAAAGGAATAATAAATTTTAATTTTTTGAAAATGGGCGTAATAAATAAATTTAACTACAGTTATGATATTCACATTAAACTGTCAGCATTGGTTGAATGGGAAGCATCGATGTTATTAATGTCGATTGCTGGAAGTTGAGAGGTCGATTGTGTGTATTAAGAGTTCATCGGAGATTGACAATGGTGTAACAACCGAAACCGGTCTTCTAACTATCAATAAAATCTGTGGTTTTTGACAATTTCCTAGTCTTTTCATTTATTATGAGTAATTATCACAATATCAACTTCTCAACTACCCGAAAAGTGTGTATTAAGAGCTTGTTTTGGGCAATAATCGTTGTATATGATTGTGTTTCTGGGTTGAGCATTTGAAATTTTGATAGCTTTCAGTAATAACAATGTAATCAAGATGTACAAGATAATACGCAAGATATACTCATCAAGATCGTAATTGTCTGCACGCAACATTCAAAATCGTAGGCACTTCAATAAGGGCCGAAACACACGAGGCGTTTTTTCAGACTAGTCGGCACGGCACGGCAGGACAGGGAGTTCTCCGATTGGCTTATCCTCAATAAGCCAGCCCAATCAGCTTCCTGTCTGATTGGGTTGGCGGATCGAGAATAAGCCAATCGGAGAGCTTCCCGTCCTGTCATGCCGTGCCGACTCGTCTGGATAAACGCCTCGTGTGTTTCGGCCTTTACTGGATAGCTAATTTCTCAAAAGGCGTGAGTATATTGATGAGTACATCTTGTACTCATGAGTACAATTTCGATTGAATTGTTACCACTAAAAACTAAGCCTCAAGCCCCAAGTGCAATATTGAAGTTTATGTCTTGTGTTGAGTCCAGTCTAAATTTGAGAATGATCAGATGAGCGGATTGTTCAAACTTGGCCTGAGTTCTGTGAAGCAAGTGAATTAGTAGTATTGAGGAAGCAGTTTTTTGTCTAATTTGGCTGATTTGCATTTTTAATTAGGAAAGCAGTTCAAGTTGGCACTCAGTGTAGTGTCAACCTATGCAATGCAATATGTTCAAATTAAAGTTGAAATAATTTTCAATTTAGATGAAGAATTAAAGATATTTATATATGATGAAGAATAAATCATAATATTGAATTAAAATTACTATGTCGAGGCTACTCAGTCACTGAAGAGTATCTGGTCTGTGAGAGAGAACAGGGAACAGCAGCTCCAATTGGAAAATGGTACTCATCAGTTATCAGTTTCAGTTTTAAGATGAAGGGTATTCAAGACTCTGTCTCAGTTGTACTGTACGATGAAGAATTTTAGAAAATACAAATATTTGATGACGAATTTAAGAAATTTTTTGACCCCATAGGATTAGAAAATTCCCAAATTTGAAACTTGATTCAGGATAATCAGAATAACATACCTGAGGATAACAGGACAATAAATTTGTAAAGTTGATATATAGATAAAGAGTCTACGATGTATTCAGTTCCATGATAGCCTAACAATCATGTCATGATGTCGATCGGATCATCCATGCCTTTTGTCCCTCAGGGACTTTGAGGGAAGAAACTGAGGTTGGCTGGAATATGTAGTGAGGGAAGCGGTAGACATTTTCGGCATGGCTTTTTTATCGGAGGGTGAGAAAGACAATTTAAACTGCGTATAAACTTTTATTTAATGTTTATTACGCAGCCGTAGGTCGGCATCAAAAAGCAATATCAGGGATTCACTTGGAATGGTGTGAGCGCGCGTGCGGAAGTCTCAAAAGGGGGGTCAAAGTGGGAGGGGTGGGGGGCTTCATACATACAGACCCTGCGCACAGCTACCCTAATTTAAGTCAGCTCAAGCGGGGATTTCTCCCACACCATCAGCTCTTTCGTTCATTCGTCTTTTCTCTCTCCCACTAACTCTTTCTCTCTTTTTTCTCTCTTTCTCTCTCTTCCCGGGGGGAATAGGGGAACAAAACATATGGGGGACCACCAGGAGGGAGACAGTTAAAAATGGACCCCGGTCTAGTTCTTAGCCGACTTCGTTCTCTCATTCTGTCACCAGACTTACTATGCTGTCACTCACTACTTTTGCAAATCTCATCAATTTTCCTCTTCAATTTTCCTTCCTTTTTCTTTTCAATCTTCTGTCTATTGAAAAGTTTAGAAGCGATAGATGGATTCGATTCAGATGAATTATATCGATGATCGAAGGAATAGAAATAGATTGGTCGACATTGTCTCGTTGTGTGATGGAGTGGATCTTCCAGCTTATGTAGAAATATCCATCCGCCAATAGAATTATTGGAGAGACGTGTTTTATTGAGAAGCGTCTCCTTGGATTTCTAATTCATCGGTGTGTTTTGTTTGTTAAATCATAACTGAAAATTAATCACTTCTTTGATTATTGTACTCAACATATAAATTTTGAAACATAAAATTTGAAATAACAATAAGTTAGTTTCAACTTATAAACTATTGGAATTCATTCATTAATTCATGCATACGATAAGTATATCATCAAAATTATTGGGGGAGAAAAATAAGCTAGTCTTGTGCTATTCCTCTCCCAAATTTAGAAAGGGTTACAAATAGTCCGAAATAGGTTAAGTCTTGTAGTTCTTCACTACACAAAATTTCAGTCCTTAAATATGTTCACAAAGTAGATTTTCAAATTTAGATGCTTCAAAGCCAAAAATTTAACAGATAATTCACATTATTATCACTCAATAGAGATTAACGAATCGCATTATTAGTGAATGATGAAAGAGATATTGAACAATACTGCAGCAAATGATGAAATTGTAAATTTGGAGAAGATGTTTCAAAATCGAAAAATAGGAGTGATTCAAATATTAATTATCAGATAAATGAAGTGTTAGACATTAGCTTGATTTCTATTTTCAGCTGGAAGGATTTTGATATTGTTTGAGACCAGGTTGAATAACTAATATGGTATGGTATCACAGTCGAAAGATAATATGATATTTGAAACGCATTCCCACCCAAAACCCATTTGAGCATGTGCTCATATGAGAATCATTCTTGGGTGGAGTGATTGAATGATTGATTTTTAAAAGTCATTATCATTGTTGATAGTCTGCGGTCGATGTCTTTGTTGATACGAGTAACCTTTATTTTTTGAAATGACACCAAATTACTCCTCTTATTCTCCACGCTGGTCATGTAGGATATTGACTGTGGAACTGTGATCTTAGAGGTAATCTTGAGAAGTATATGTCACGGAGTAAAACATACCAGTGTTACTTCTTCTGTGATTTTTGTGTAATCTTCTACAGAGGTCCTATTAACTGTAATCGTTGACTGTGAGAAAATCAACCATCCACACATTTATTAAGGTTATTGAAATGAAATATTGTTGAATGCTGTTGCAGGTATGGTTCCAGAACCGTCGCGCCAAGTGGAAGAAGCGCAAGAAGACGACGAACGTGTTCCGAACGGGTCACGGAGGGTCGCTGCTGCCCTCACACGGCCTGCCCCCCTTTGGGGTGGGGGTCGACGGCCTCTGCCCCACGGCCAGCATGTTCGCCTCGGCTGCTGCTGCCGACACGCGGTGGCACGGCGTCACCTCCATGACCACTGGTCAGTCTATCAGACAATCAGACTATAGATGAACCACTTAATAGTGCTCAAGTGTTAAGCCGTGTCCACATCGAACAAATGTTCGACATACATGTTCGGCAAGCATGTTTGTTGAGAAGCTCAGGGACAAACATTTCAAAAAGTTTGGACAATCATTGTTTGTCAAACAAAAAATTACTGCTTTTCTAAACATTTCCAGTGCTGACAGCTGTAAAACAGCAGTAAAACATGAAACCTGATGTTCTCCTCACTTACAAACATTTTGTTTGGTGACGCGTCCACACTGGCCCATTGGCAAACTTTGTTTGTCAAACATAAGTTTGCCCAAACTATTTCAACAAGCATGTTTGTCGAACATTTGTTCAGTGTGGACACGGCTTAAGAGTGGACATCACTGTCCAAACTTCGCCTCGTCAACTAATGAAAAAATTGTACTATTCAAACTATTCTATTAATCGAACACTATGTCCAGCATGAGATGATGAAATTCAATAATAAGAATTTCGAAGCTGAAAGTCTACTGTCTGGAAGGAAAGGCATCTTCGTTTCTGGAAGGAGCACGTTGAGACAATGTCCGCTGCAAACCCTGTTATACAGGCCAAAAGGAAAGAGGGATGTCGGAAGACCATTAGAGAGATGGCAATTTATTTTTTCTTATCAAAACAATTATTAATTAACGCTTTATAGATAAATGAACTGTGAGTCGGAACAGGCAAATATGCCTATTTCTGAAGAAGGAGAGAAAGAAGAAGAAGAAGAAGAAGAAGAAGAAGAAGAAGAAGAAGAAGAAGAAGAGAAGAAGAAGAATTGACAAAAATCCACATAACTGAGAAAATTTTTTAGCCTACATTGTGAATTTTACTTTATCGAATAGAACTTTGTATTATTTCAGTTCCATGGTTTCGTGTTAAAACTAGTAAAAATGAGTAAGTTTTGATATGATTTCAGTAAGTAAGTTTGGATAGGAAACCATGTTCCAGTAATTATCCAGAACTAACAATCGAAGCTTTAACACAAAAAAGAGTCCTGTAATTCAAAGCGCGTAATATAGTGGATTTGATCAATTTAACTCATAAGGGAATTGATTCTAAAAAAAAATTATGAAACACCGTCAGTAGGCGACTATAGTAATGATCATGAGCACCTACCTAACAGTATGTTATAAGTAGAAATAAGATGCATTCAAATAAATTGCAAACATAATTGTCTTCTTTGAAAGAGTGTTTTGAAGGAGAAAAGAATTTTTGAAAATTGAGTTATTAAAACAGTTAATATATGATAAAATGGTCTATCCAATATAATACGGTAGTCATATTTTTAATTTTTGAAAATCATTGGGAAAGAATTTCATTATTATTGAATTAATTTGAAAAAAATTAAAAACTAGACATAATGAAAGCGGAGGGTTATTAATAGAATACTATTACAGTATTAATAAGTTCTTAGGATAGAGAATTAATGTATTATACCGTATAATCACAGTTGCAGTACATGAAGACCATAAAAACCCGTAAGTAGTGAGTGATGTGGAGGCCAATTTCAGATCTATCCATGAAAACGTTCATTGTAAGATTCTTCTTATTTATAGTGATAATATTTATATCTTTTTATGATTTTTTTCGTAAGTTTTGCAACTTAATAAAGTAGCTTCTCGCATCCCCTCCACATCATCGCTCCTTATCTCTCAAGTCATCCTCTCGCAAACCTCTGTATTCCATCTCTTTGGCCATTCATATTTTCCTTGGCCAACCCCGCTTGTGTTGCTGGTTTGGAATCCATTCAAAGACTCTCAATGGTATTCTCTCCGAATGTATTCAGCATAGATGGCCATAATATTTTACCTGGTTCTTACCAATGCTACATAATTTATTTCTTCTTATTACCTTATTCCTTACTCTACTTTATAGTGATAGGCCTGCGCATCTTCTCCAATACATCATTTCCACGGCAAGCAATTTTGTAGAAAGTCTTTGATTCATGATTCACACGTTAATATTGGCTCCATCGTAGTCTGATAAATGTTTTATTTCGTCTTTTTCGTTAGTCTTTCATCCAACAGAATTGGATGCAGTGCTTTCATAATGGAGTGATCCGTGGTCTAGTGGATAGAGTGCTTGCGTAGCAGCATAGAGATCCCGGGTTCGAACCCTCTCACAATGTTTTTCCTTTTCCTATTTTCCTTCAAATATCTTCATTGTTTCTACCATCTCATTTATTGTAACGTCCAAGTACAGATAATGCTTGACCATCTACATCTTCATATCTCCTAATTCTGTATGTATATCTTGCCCCATGCCTCCAATATCCAAATATTGTAATTTGTTTTTTCATGGTCACTTCAAGCCTCCACTCCTGAAAATCCTTTATAAGCTTGTTTATCATATCCTGATGGTCTTCTGCTATTACCACATCACCATCTACAAACAGAATCGCACTATAATATTGGCCTGTTTCCTGTTGTATTCCCATGAGGCTACATTTTCTGATTCACTGTCTTGAAACACTACCTACTAAGGTAAATTTCAAATAGGGTTGGTAATAGATTATTGATAGGATTGATGATTTCAAATAGAGTTGATAATTAAATTTCAAATAGGGTTGTTGGTAATCCAGTTCTTGATTATAATTTCTTATCACTATGATTAGTGATTATTGAGTGATTGTTGTTGCAGGTTTGTCGCAGCTGTCGCAGAGCGGCGTGTCGATGAGTGGATTCGCCAGCCACGGCCACCAGAGCTCAGTGCTGCCAACCATTGCCACCTCAATGGCCAGCAACGGATCCACTGTCTACCAGGCGCACTACGGCCTCAACTCGTTAGGTTGGTACCATCAATCATCCATTACTCTATAGGTAGAAGTCTGGGTGTTATCCCATCACCTGGTCAACCCGACTGGATGTCACCTCTAGACCCGGTTCTTGAAGTGAACGGCTGACGCCGACAACTTGTCAACTCTCTGAGGAGGTGATGACCAGGTGACGCAAGCGAGCAAGGAGACACTAAGTCGTGCACGGCAACGACAGGATGTCACCTGCGATTCCAGTAGATGCCATGCAAACGAACTGACAAGACTAACTTTTCAATTCAATCTCAGAGAGGTAGGCCCACTTGACTAGGTGTCCACCCGTCTACTTGGCGTCCACTTCACGACCCTCCTCACACACAGACTCGTTCTAGGTGAGGAGTACTATTCTTTCAAATTATTGTAAAGTATAAATTTCAAATGCTTGTAACAAGTTGCTTTTTGAGAATATTAACTTTCTCATTCATTCATTTCGTGTTACTTATTGGAGATTATTAAAAGAAAAAACATCTAATTATAGTTGTATACACAACTATATTTATAGCTGTATACACAACAGTAAGAGACGAATATTTTTATTCAATCTCAGAGTCTGAAAGGCCTTGATTGACTTTCTTTCAATCCCACTGCAGTATAAGGTATCCCTATAATGGCCTAAAAGTGAGTGAATGAGTCAGTCAGTAAAGAAATTTATGAGTAGATTTGGGCATTTTACATGCAGCCGTTGATGGGTGCCAATGTACCGGAGGTGACTATCAGACAGAATGACCAGGTGACGCGAGCGAGCGAGTTGATACTCTGTCGTGTATGGCTCCGACAAGATAGCACCTGCGATTCCAGTAGATGACATGCTGACGGGATGACTAGGTGACGGGAGCGATATATTTTCACGAGTGCTGACGCCTGTGGCCAAAATGCTGAGGTGACAAGTGGACCGGGTGGACACCCAGTCGCATACCCCTTTTTATCTGTGCCCCAGTTCAAAGCAGTAAGAACAAAGCCATCTTTAAAACAAATAAGGAGAAGAACTGGGAGAAGAGAAGAAGAATAAGAAGGAGGACAAGAAGAAGAACACGATGAAGAAGCAGGTGAAGGAGAAGAAGAGGAATATAAAAAATCAAAGTTATCTCTATAAACTGAGTATAGTCATCTCGAGAAGCCAAAATTTTATAATTTATTGAGCAATTGAGAAAACAGTGTTGAAATATAGATAGAGAGAATAGAGGAGTGGTTATTTTTATTTTTTTAGTTTATTTTCCCAGTTTGTAATTCTAGAATTGAAGCAGTATTTATTGTACTCCATTACATTAAAGTTTGTAGAGTCTGCTAGTGTGATTCGAAATTAATTTCCAATTTCGAAACAAACTTAACTTTGCTCTCTACACAAGCTATCAAAAATGAAGTACTCAAATCCAGAGCAATGTTGGCAAATTATACTTTAATGACATTCAGCGGGTTCTCACTTGTGATGGAAGTTTGACACTTTTGACTTGAAGTTGACAGAAATGTAAGTAGATTGGTGTGTATGATAATCATTGTCAACGTTTCTTGACTGTGAGAACTATTTCGGGGATTTGAAATTTGAATCTGATGCTGAATTCATTATAGAATCAGATTTTCTGCTCAATCTTGAACAATCACAATATTCACCAGATGAGAAAAATGTTTCAGTTAGTTACATAGGTATTGTAGTCCAGTCAATATACACATAAAAAGGGGGTGTGCTTGCAATTTATATTGTAGTTCTGATTTTTCAATATAGCCTATTATTTGAGTACATAAGAGAAGTCCAAAACCAATTTCTTCATGAAAAATTTCCTTGTGCTAGATACAGAGTGGCCCAAAAACCTCGTATTTTCGGCTCGTTTTCCAGTTTTCAGCTATTTCTGCCAAATCTCGTAATCGGACAGAATCTACTCTACTACTCTCGCCTAAATCTACTCTCGCCTTTTTTCTAGAATATTAAATTCTGAATAGAATGAGATCTTCCGGAACTCTCTATCTCCAATGAGTACTGAGTTATGGTTTTTCAAAAATGAGTGGGATTTGAGGAGAAAATCAATTTTGGATGAATTTTACATTTTGATCAACAATATCCTCCGATTTTTACCATTTAGATGAATAATTCAAAATCCCTCTGGGCGTATTTTTGTGCTCTACAATCTGAGATCAGGTAAAGCGCTCTATCTCATATAGATTTCCATGTACACCTGACAACAATGCTCCTTGTATTGTGAAAAACACCAACTTTTCAGCTTCGACCATCATCACCAACTACATAGTCTTCACATTGATATTTCGTACAACGAAATAAGTTCATGAGATTATGTTCTATGAGAATCACCCGTTAGATGCACTTATATATATATAATAGGATTTTACAGTGATTCACCGTCTTCCTTCTTTTAGTCGAGACCTCCATCTTTGCCTATCCTCCCATTCACCATCCCTTAAATTCCTGGCCTCCATAGCCTCATCCACCTCATTTCTCCATGATCTTTAGGTCTTCCTCTTTTCCTTCGCCCAATTGGACTCCATTCAGTACTTAGATATCAGATCAGTATAGATGCACTTCATTTCAGTATTTCCTAGTGGAGAGGCGCGCTTAAGGACACCTCAAGGATCAAAATTTCAAACACTTATAACTTCTGACACAATGCTCAGATTTCATCGCACTTCATTCTTTTCGGCTCGTCAAGGCGGTCCAAAATCATGTATCATGAGTCAAATTCGGTCGAAAAGTGGAAAATTTATTGTTGAGTGTACTAAAGCCCATATTCCAATACACAAAAAATGGCCAATTTCTATATTCAAAGAAATGTATCTCGGTAACCCTCATTATAAAAATAATTACTTGATCTTGAAATGTAAAATATAATCTCCTCTTTCATCTGATGTAAACGATTTATGTAAAAATATTTTCGTAGAGTGAGAATTGATTGTTGAAAAAAATCCGGAAATTGTAGATATTTTTATCATATTAACGGTTTTGGTAGTACTATGGTAGGGAAAAGTTATTCAAGATGGATTGTAGACAACTCAGCTCATAGAGGATGAATTTATCTACAATTTGGAATCAATCGAGAGTTTGTATGATGTATCAGACTCGTTTTAGAGACTCTTGATCAACAGTAAAATCACGGAAAAATGTAAAAACTGAAATCGCCATTTTTGAAATCTTCTGTAACTTTTGAATGGTATTGGAATTAAAAGTCTTATTCATTGGAGTGGGTAGAGGGGGACAATTTTCACATCCTCTTTTGGAGGCTTTGAATATAGAAATTGGCCATTTTTTGTGTAAATTGACAAAATTTGTGTAAATTCACGAGCTATTTTGAGAAAATGTTAATTAATAATTCGATAAAATTTATTGTTCTGATGGGGTTTCAATCAAATTTTCCTCTAGATTTTGCAACCACACTCTGGTGTTATTTATTTATTGTATAGAGTGAGCAATACAGTAGTCGGAAAAGAAAAAACAGGCTATTGCCCAAAACTTCTTCAATTTCAATTTTGTCTTGAATTGTCCAAATATTATGTAGGCTATGTCCATTTCAATTTATACACTATAAGGGCCGGTTTCCGAGCTCGGGATTTAGCTAAGTCCTAGACTTTAAACAGCTGGAGTCAGAAAATTGGTTTTCCAAAACGGGGCGTAGTCGCAGTCATTGTCATAGTCACGTTTGAATTAAATTTCGAAAAACTAGAAAATTAGTTTTGGAAAGCCAATTTTCTGACTCCAGCTGTTTAAAGTCTAGGTCTTAGCTAAATCCTGAGCTCGGAAACCGGCTCTAAATCATTAATCTGAAAAGGCTATACTAATCAGAATAAAACAAAAAATCTTAAATTTAGATAGTTTAATATTAAAACTTCCGTAAAAACATAAAACAAACTTTAAATTCACAAAATAATGGGATTCAGTTCCTGGTGCCCTCAAATATGTAAATTTTCAAATAAATAAAATAATTCTAGAAAAACACAAACATAACTTTTGAGAAAAAAAGGTGTTGATAGAAAATAAATGAAAAGTATAATAATTCTGGATTGAATATTGTTATTAGCATTGACACAATATGCTATATGACACACCTCAATTTTACATTGTTTAGCGGCATCATGAAATTGTTGATTAATTATTCTAAAATCATTGCTATATCATCCAGATCATACTCCTTATTTGCAATTTTTAATATGTTCATATTTATTAATAATTGTAATGTAGGCCTATTAAACAATAATAATGTTCAATAATCTATTACTCTAATCCAATAATAATATGCTCAACTATTATAATCTAAATTGGAAAAAGACATTGAAATCTAAAAAATAAAATAATATTATACCGTATATATTAATCTCATGCAATTCCATCAACTGAATGTTGATGCTTTATTTAGCAATGAATCTTATTCGTTTAAATTTGAATTTTTTCATGAATTGGACGAGTGTAGTACTTTGGGGTATGAGTCTGGTGTAGGCCCAAGGATGGTATGTACACTATTCTTGATGTAGGCCTACCTTTGCGGAATCGTAACGAGTTACAGGCTTCAATAAGAAAATAAAATTGGAAAAGTAAAACAATATGGCGGAAAAGTTCCACAAATGTATTCAACAAATAAATTTGATGTTATTTATGAGTAAACATAATGCATTCAACAAATTTTATCTGGAACATTTTTTTTAGATCCAGTTTTCTACGGTCATGACACTGGAGGAGGGGACACGCTCAACTGATTCGATCAGAAAGCCCAATTCACACCAATTGCGACATCTGCGGCAAGGCCGATTCACAGCTATTCCAGCGAGCCCAAACGAGCACATCATCAAATGCAGAGCGACTGTAACTCTGCCTCGGCCTCGGCCTATAGGGCAGTGACCCACACATGTAAATAAAATATTGTGATCTTGTTTTATGTGAACTGGTACTACTAATCTGAAACATAGAAGTTTATGCAAACCAAATGTGTTGACTTGATAGTTGTTACTTATCAGCTGAATGAATGAGGCTCAAGCTGGGTTGCACCAACCGAGATCAAATATTTTGGTCATACCTACTCAGCATCTCAGGAAAGAGATTGTTGCAGCTGCAACTCAGCATCATTGTTTAGTGATTAGCCTCTAGCCATCAAACCTTCAATATTGATATTTGATATTTTGATAACATCGATGGCAAAATTGTTATTCAGATAGCTGTTCTGTATATCATACCTATTCTAACCCTACAAGTAGGCCTACATATATTATTTCCTCTCCAAGTAAACACTTTTGTAATATAAACTAATTTTACTAGAGTATTGTTGTAGCCTACTGTTTTGTACTCAGTGAGCATAGCCCTCAAGCTTTGTGGAAAACATCCTGTAGCCTACAGATAAGGTAATTACACTCGAAAAGGAAAATATAAATTATTCCACTGAATTTTATTACAATAGTTATTCATATAAGATGGAAGTGCTCTGTTTTGCTGCCGATTGTCTAAATAGATTATTATTTGACGTTGCAAAAGCACCTTGATGTTGAAACATTACCATCATGACTTCAAGACTAGTAGCCTATATGTGGATAAATGAGTGAAAGGTCTGTCATGGATGTAATTATTCACACTTTTTTGTGTGAAAAATATAATTAATGATGCTAGCAATTGAAATCAGTTTTCACCAACTATCCACAAAACAAATTCTGGAATATTCATCTTCCGATCTGTGAGGGATTATGCAGGGGCTCCTCATGGTTTATCACACTTTGTATTAAGTATGTTTGTTCAAGTTACTATTGTGTAAAGGGGAGTTTACTACAAGTGATAACATACAGATATCAGTTTTCATGTAAGTACAATGATTCATTGTAAAATATAAGCGCTATGATACTCACGATATACACGAATGTGTGAAAGGGATATATTTGTCTATTATTTGGCTGCTCAGTTAACAATACGATTATTGCAGAGTTGTTGAAATACATTATTACAATTTCTTTCATGACCCTCTACTATTGAGTTTAAATAATATTCACTCTAAATCATCTACAAAGGGATATCATATATTCATAACCACTTGTTTTTATTGTTTTATGATTCATAGGCTATAGAAGCAAATATACCAAAAGGACGGTACTTAACTACTCGTCATTTTCGAAAAGTATGTGATTTCATAATTCAATTACACATCTTTGAACATATATTTTTATATTTTCTGTCATTTTTTAAACTGATAAATTTTTAGTACGGTGATGTGATATTGTGATTCGAAATTTTATTGATTTTATAATTTAAAATAGTCTCGTGCAATAATTATAGAAAAAAATGTGATCTAAATTTCTCACAAATAAACACTACATTATATATTGAATATTTCTCATGATGAATTGGAGTTAAGTTTATTTGGTTGATATCATCTAAAGATTTGACAAAATATATTTTCAGAATAAAATTTTTCTGAAATACAAACTAATATGATATATTATCAACTTCTGAAATTGGAAGGCTACCCACCCATTCTGGAAAAAATATAGTTAAAGTACATTAACATTCTGTACTCAATATTGTAATGGGGTATTTTAACTAGAATTTCACATTCAATAAACCTTGCAGTTCATTATTAATTTTTATCGATTGGCAATAATACGATCATCCATGAAACACTAATGTCAGTTCTGTTTATCATTTATATTGGAATTGGAAGTGAAATAATACTGTGATTGCTATTTGATTATGAATAATCTAATAATATTAATAATCCCTAATATTGATTATGAATCCATTACCACATTTATTTTTTCCTTGACAGTTGTAGGAGGAAAAGTGTAAACATTCAAGCTGGGGGCAGTTTCTAGCTCCCTTCATCTCTCATTATTCATTTTTTATCATTCCAGAACGCTGATTAAGAGGCATTCAATGTAGTCAGAGATGTTTTCAAAAAGTATAACTATTCATAGTGTTTCTAGAATTTAGGAAGAGAAAATGTAAATAAGAATAAAATTGTTTATAAATACTATAGCCGTATTAATTATTATTACAATATTATATGAGGATTTTGAAATTATTAGACATAGTGTTACAATGACTAGTGAATCGTAGAGTATAATGTTTGTCATAGATTTAAAAAGAAATATTGGATGTGAACTTCAAGCTGTGTTTGAATTGATAATAAATAAAACTGTTCTACTCATTACACACAACCATAGTAATTGACATCTAATTGATTTTTACCTTTTTACACATTATATATTAGTTTTAAAATATTTACTTATTTAGTTAACTGCTCGCATACATCTATGAACTGTGTATTGAGAGTTGTGTGATTGACATTTCCAATATTATTGAGAATAAATTCCACATTTTAGTGTACCTATTTTTATAATGGTTTAGGAAGTTTCAAAATGTTATGTAACGTTGCTTTCTAGCTTTCTCCACTAACTACTCTACACCAATTCCTCTGGATTTGAATTCCTTTCTCACCTCATTTGACTTATTGGAGTGATCATAATTTTTTGGTTCAATCTAATTTTTAAAATCGGTTATCAATGGTACCTTATATAATGGTAGTATATTTTGCAAGAAAGAATTATATCAGTACTGTATAGAATATTTTTCATTTCTCTGTTACACAAACATTGTTGTTTACTGAAAAACTACTGTTCCATGGAATAATAAATAGTTCAAGAATATTTTGAGTGTTTTGTGTAGATAAATGTTTGAAACTTTTGTGAAAAAGGCAAAATGTGAGGGATGTGCAATAAAATTTGCAGATAGATGTTGTTGCATTATTTGATCACCCTGTTATAAAAACTTCAATAAGTGTATATAGTGCCATTGACATTCTAGATTCTATACTACACAGTAGGCCTACTGTATGATAATGATATTGAATATTCGTGCGGTGATATTTTTCAATGATTTCCAGTAGCTAACATTGTATAGCCTGTCCATGAATAAAGTATGAGGCTATTTCAATTAAAACACAGGCTACAACACTGTATTAATCATGAATTTTATAGCTTAATAGAATTATTAGAAAAAATAATTGAAAAAATTTGAAAATTTCTTCCAAATTCTATATTCTTTAACTGAAATTCATGTTAAAATCTGCCAGCACTCTAGTACGTATTCGTTATTATAAAATAACGAATGAGAACCTAGAGCAAATGGTGTACTCTCATTGGTGAATAATTTGCAGTAGTCCAGTCAATAAAGGGCTACAGAAGGAAAAGCTTGGAAGGAAAGACAATATTTTACCCCGCAGCTCTATTCACGGTAGTAATAAGGAGGTGAACAAATATCAAAATCCCCCACTCCTATCCACTGTGCTAAGGGCAATTTCCGCTGTACA
>NW_024090648.1:0-28261 GCF_014356525.2 Nilaparvata lugens
TCGTACAATCATGGTTCTAGCCCAATATTTCAATATCAATTAGAATGTGATTATAGGATAGAAATATGTATCTCATTTACTTGGCTAATATGTTGTCATAATACAGTAGTGTTTTGCTTGAAGCTTCCTTAGGATACTGTAGTGAATTTGAATTTCGCTCCTTCAGTCGGGGAATGTAATGTCGGCTGCTAGTGAGAGCGAAATGGATTCACTCGTGATGACGTCACGGACGTTCATTTTGTTACGTTCAATCTGTGAGTGCCCAAACACATTCTGACCGCTGGACGTAAGTTGCAGAAACAATTCAGTGTCAAAGGATTCTAGGCTCACTTACATATTTCTACTATGAACTACTTGAAACTAAACTGAACTAGATACTACTATGAACTTTGATCCTCTACAAACTAACTAAACTGAACTTACTCACTGAAATTTGTAATAGAATAAATTTTAATTGAACTGAAATTGAATGTGCACTATGTGAACTGCTCTGCTCGATCCGCTCGGTTGACTGAAGACATGTGTACGCTCTCATTCCTGCTCTAGTATATCGAGCCGCCCGATAAGTGAGCGACAACCGAGCGGTTGGACTGGAGACTACAACCGCCGCGATTTGCCGGCGACTACTCAAACCGAGCGTTGCATGTGTACGGCACCATGTGTTTCCCTATACCTGGCAACCGCGTGAAAACCGAGCGTAAATCGCTGTCATGTGAACAGGCTCTAAGGGATTGGTTCCAGTGTACATCCAACCACCTATTTAGAGCAGCTGTGAATAAAATAAAAATCGCCATCATGATAGCCAACCTCCGCCATGGAGACGGTACATGAAGAAGGAGATAGTGTGTTTGTGGTTAGTGAATGTGTGTGTTTGCAGGGCATACTCGTTCCACGTGAGCGCCGAGGGTCAAATGCAGCCAGTGCCGTTTCCGCCGGACGCGCTGATTGGTCCGGGCATTCCACGGCACGCGCGCCAAATCAACACCCCTGTCTCATGGCGAGGTGGTCTGCGCCGTCACCATCTCCAACCCCACCAAGTACGTCTACACCGGCGGCAAGGGATGCGTCAAGGTGTGGGACATCAGTCAACCCGGCTCCAAGTCGCCTGTCTCGCAGCTCGACTGTCTGGTAAATAATCATACCTAACCTAACAGTTAACCACACCTAACCTAACTAATAATCATATCCAATCCAAATCCGCCTACACATTTCAAGACCAGACTTTAGATGGTCCAAAGCCGGGTCCACACTGAACAAATGTTTGACATACATGTTCGGCAAACATGTTTGTTGAGTGGCTCAGGGACAAACATTTTTAAAAGTTTGGACAATCATTGTTTGTAAAAATATTACTGTTTTTCAAAACATTTTCAGAGTTTTCTGTGAAATATAAAAGCTTCAGTGCTTACAAATATTTTCTTTCATGACGCGTCCACACTGGTCACGGGCATATATTGTTTGTCAAACCATAATAAAATTTGCCCAACCTGTTTCAACAAGCATGCTTTCGACTTTAAGTTTGGTCTTTTAATGTGTAGGGCTGTCTGTCTTTAGACCGATTAATTATTTTTAGACCATCTGCCGATCTGACAAAAGACCGAAGACCACAGACGGTCTTTTCTTCCCCCACCACTATTTTGGTCGGGTCTTGTAGTGTGTAGCGCTGTCTTTAGACGGCAGACGGTCTTCAGTAGCTCGTCGATCTTGGTAGAAAATTAAATCAAAAGTAAAAATGAAATATTTCTAAGTGAAAACATACTGAGAAACTGACAACATTGCAAAGCTAGAGAGAGGTAGCACTATCCGCTCTGTTGCATGATAGACAAGGACAGCATCACTATTGTCAATCGTACACTGTCATTATAACGTGGACCTCACTATAGAACAGATTATCCACTGGAGTTACATTTTGCAATTATCACTGTAACATTATGATGATCCTCATTACCGCATTCCTACAACTAATTTAACAGTATGCCGCAGACAATTCATATACGGTACATAAGTTATAAATTTATGAATATTTTGCCAGACCAATTAATTTTAGATAGAATTATAAATCAGCCATTAGAAATGTAGAGGGATGTATCAGAGTAGCAATGTTAAGCTGCGTTTACACCAAAGTTATTAACAAAATGGTAATAACTTAATCTTTATAGATTCTATAGATTGAACGGAACTTGACAAACACATTGTCCATCATGTGTATGATGAGTTAGAATCTATAAGGATTAAGTTATTAACATTTTGTTAATAACTTTTTGTTAACATTTTTGTACAAAAAAGTACAATTTTTTAATAACATTTTGTTAATAACTTTGGTGTAAATGCAGCTTTTTTCACCTCATGTACAGTTAAAATCTACATCATTAAAAAACCTTTTTCTTTGATATTATTTTTACTAAGTTACATGTTTTTAGATATATTACTACAATCATTATTGACAGTCATTACAGTCATTTTGTATTATTACTACTATTTGAATAACATTAAATGTTTTCAATCATTTATGTTTAAGTTAAACTAGTAGTTCTGTGAACAGTAGACCTCGCGCTCAGTAAGTTATATTGACCTGTTGTTATATTTTCTCAAAAATTAATAAATAATTTATCAATTTGAAATGTCTAGAAAAAATTCTAAATAAACATACAGCTTTCTGTCCTATCGTACCGTGACGTGTCGTCCCGGAATGTGAGTGTGAGCGCTGTTATCAGGTCTGGCTGCAACTGTCTACTAACGTTGATGGAAAGATACATTCTCAAGATGTTCAATGTTTTTGAATGGGTAGTTGACCGAGCGAAGTGAGGTCTAAGATTCAAATCGACGGTTTGCCATTTCTCTTAATGTTTAAATGTTTGAATGTTTAAATGTTTATATGTTGCGCATTTACGGCGAAACGCGGTAATAGATTTTCATGAAATTTGACAGGTATGTTCCTTTTTTAATTGCGCGTGTACGTATATACAAGGTTATTGGAAATTTTGCATTTCAAGGATAATATAAAGGAAAAAGGAGCCCCCTTCCTAAGCCAATATCAGAGTAAAAATCTGACTATAGAATTATTCATCATAAATCAGCTGACAAGTGATTACACAGATGTGTGGAGAAGCCAGTCTATTGCTGTATTTCCATAAGGTCTATAGTTTCAATCAGATACTCTTGTAGATGAGAATACTGCGTGAGGTCTACTGTTCACAGAACTACTAGTATTATAGTCAACTGTCTACTAACGTTCATGGAAAGATACATTTTCAAGATGTTCGATGTTTTTGAACGGGTAGTATTATAGTCCACTTTACAGCTGATTTATGATTATTAATTCTAAAGTCAGATTTTTACGGTAATATTGGCGTTCAAAGGAGACTCCTTTTCCTTTTGTATTATCCTTAAAATGCAAAATTTAAAAAAAAAACGTTTATATACGTCGATGCGAAATTCAAAAAGGAACATACCTGTCAAATTTCATGAAAATATTGCTGCGTTTCGTTGTAAATGCGGAACATAAAAACATATACATAAAAAGAAATGCAAAACCGTCGACTTGAATCTTAGACCTCACTTCGCTCGGTCAATTAAATGAACGAGTACCTTTTGGTACTCGTTGCTGGCACTCAAACTTGAATTTTGCTGCCAACGCCAATTAAAAATTGAAGTTTTTACTGCATTTCTTTATGAAGTATTTGTTTTATTTATGATTGTTAACTCTATGATTAAATAAGTAAGAACTGTTGGTGTTCGAAAGCAGTGTATACAGATTATGAATTAATTATTTGATAATTAACTGGATTAAGTTTCTCTTATTTTATAAAAGATTTAACATAAATTGAAATAAACGATTTTCATCTTTGTTTTTTTTTAACCCTTGAAAATATGTTCTTAAAGAAGCGCATGACTTGTGTTGTTGCAGCAACGTGACAACTACATTCGGTCGGTGAAGCTGTTGCCCGACGGCCGCACCCTGATTGTTGGCGGCGAGGCAAGCAACCTGTCCATCTGGGACCTGGCGTCGCCGACGCCCCGCATCAAGGCCGAACTCACTTCGAGTGCCCCCGCCTGCTATGCGCTGGCCATCAGTCCTGACTCAAAGGTAACCGTCGATGTTAACCCATAATCCTAGTTTTCACCAGTGGAGTATTCACAGATCGAGAATACTGGAATACTAACACTACTGAGCTAACTCTACTCTACTTGGTCGAGTAACTGTTCACTAGTAGGTAAAATGTGTTGTCTAGTGAACAGAACTAACCTTAGAATGTCATGTACTCTACTCTACTTCAGAGTGACTTTACTCTACTAGCTCGAGACTGTTTTCGTCAGCATAGTACTGGTAGAGTAGAGTGAGAAGCGATGGTGGGAGAAGGAAAGTGGTAGAGTACTATCTCAAGGTGCTATCCCACTTTACTCTACTAAAAACTAGTACTCTATCATGAACGTTTTCATTGAAAGAGCTCACAAGAGAGTTAGTACTAGCCCAGGGAACTCTACCACTAACTCTACTAATGAAAACCAGGCTTTAAGGCTGTAAAGGCTAAAAAACTTTCTACTGGTGATATTTTTTTCAAAGTTTCTCGATCTGTATACTATCAAGCTATCAAAATGAAAAGGTTTCTCAGGAATATATTTTCGTACCGTTACATTGAAAAGTGACAATTTCTTCGAAACCACTGTTTCGAAGAGGTACTCTATCTAGATTATAGTTCTATAGTAACATATGATATGGAAATTTCAATTATAATTAAGAGATTGGGAGAAGAAGAATATACATGCTAAAAGACGAACTTTAAAACCTTAAAAACAACCCTTAGAGTATTGCCAAATGATTTCTTAGTGCGCCTCTAAAGGGTCAACTGAACCTACCTACCAAATTTGAACGTTTTTGGTCCGGTAGATTTTTAGTTATGCGAGTGAGTGAGTGAGTGAGTCAGTCAGTCAGTCAGTGAGTGAGTGCCATTTCGCTTTTATATATAGGCCTATAGATATAAAATTTTGTTAAAAAACTGGGAATTTAAAAATCTTTAACTCTGTTGCTAATATTATTTTATTGTAACTGAATTATATTGTACAAATTTGTAATTTCATGTGAAAATAAATTGAATCTTCAGTTTAGTAGTAATGTTGGAAAATAAGATTAGTACTCTATAGGGTGTTGTTGTATGCAGGTATGCTTCAGCTGTTGTTCGGATGGCAACATAGCCGTGTGGGACCTGCATAACCAGTCGCTTGTGCGACAGTTCCAAGGCCACACTGACGGTGCGTCATGCATTGACATCAGCGCTGATGGCACCAAGCTGTGGACGGGCGGCCTTGACAACACTGTGCGCTCCTGGGATCTGAGGGAGGGCCGTCAGTTGCAGCAGCACGACTTCTCTTCACAGGTAAACTGAACTTTTGGCCCATATTACTTTCCTTGCCCTATTAACATAGGTAAGGAAAGTATTGCTTTCCGAAAAATGAAGGTACCCCAATTTCTAAATTTCTATACGTTTCAAGTTCCCCTGAGCCCAAAAAAGTGGTTTTTGGGTATTGGTGTGTGTGTGTGTGTGTGTGTGTGTGTGTGTGTGTGGTGTGTGTGTGGTGTGTGTGTGTGTGGTGTGTGTGTGTTGTGTGTGGTGTGTGGTGTGTGTGTGTGTGTGTGTGTGTGTGTGTGTGTGTGTGTGTGTGTGTGTGTGTATGTGTGTGTGTGTGTGTGTGTGTGTGTGTGTTGTGTGTGTGTGTGTGTGTGTGTGTGTGGTGTGTGTGGTGTGTATGTATGTATGTATGTGTATGTGCATCTTGTACACGATATCTCATCTCCCAATTATCGGAATGACTTGAAATTTGGAACTTAAGGTCCTTACAATATAAGGATCCGACACGAACAATTTCGATCAAATGCAATTCAAGATGGCGGCTAAAATGGAGAAAATGTTGTCAAAAATAGGGTTTTTCGCGATTTTTTCAAAAACGGCTCCAACGATTTCGATTAAATTTATACCTAGAATAGTCATTGATAAGCTCTATCAACTGCTACAAGTCCAATATCTGTAAATATTTCAGGAGATCCGCCTCATATATGCAAAGTTTGATTTTAGATTCCTAATTATCAGGCTTCAGATGCAATTTAAACAAAAAAAGTGGAAAAGAATGAGCATGAAAATCTCTACAATTAATGTTCAGTAACAATTTTACCTAAAATTGAAAATATGCTTGAAATTCGAGAAAATGTGATTATCCAATTGCAAACTATTGGCAACTGTTGATTCTATTAAATTTTTCACCATGAAGAGATAGCAGTGCGCCACACCAGATTTTTTTGTACAGAAATGTGCCAGGGGTGAATAGGGAAGCATAGGCGTCGTCCGATGAGCGATCAGGGAAAAAGTAGTCCACTGAGCGATCCATTGTTCAGAATAACAATAAGGATAGGCCAACGCTGTGAATGGGAGGACATGGATGTCATTAAGGCTGTGCAAAGGCTAAAAATAAACTTTCTACTGGTGATATTTTTCAATGTTTTTCGATTAGTATATCATCAAGCTATCAAAATGAAAAAGTTTCTCAGGAAAACATTTTTTTTCCGATGTTTTTGGGTGTGTAAGTTCAATGATTACTTTCAACAATTTACTTGAAAATTTATGTTCAACGATTACTTTCGTTCGATTTCAACAATTTCCTTGAAAATTTATGTTCAACGATTACTTCAGTTCGATTTCAACAATTTACTTGAAAATTTATGTTCAACGATTACTCTCGTTTGCTTTCAACAATTTACTTGAAAGTTTATGTTCAACGATTACTTTCGTTTGCTTTCAACAATTCACTTGAAAATTTATGTTCAACGATTACTCTCGTTTGCTTTCAACAGTTTACTTGAAAGTTTATGTTCAACGATTACTTTCGTTTGCTTTCAACAATTCACTTGAAAATTTATGTTCAACGTTTACTCTCGTTTGCTTTCAACAATTTACTTGAAAATTTATGTTCAACGATTACTCTCGTTTGATTTCAACAATTTACTTGAAAATTTATGTTCAACGATTACTTCAGTTTGCTTTCAACAATTTACTTGAAAATTCATGTTCAACGATTACTTTCGTTTGCTTTCAACAATTTACTTGAAAATTCATGTTCAACGATTACTTTCGTTTGTTTCCATTTCTAACACATTTACTATTTACTGATGGTAAAAATGATGATTTTGCAGATCTTCTCGCTGGGCTACTGTCCGACGGGCGAGTGGCTGGCGGTGGGCATGGAGAATAGCAATGTGGAAGTGTTGCACGCGCACAAGCCTGACAAGTACCAGCTGCACCTGCACGAGTCGTGTGTGCTCTCTCTGCGATTCGCCGCTTGTGGCAAGTGGTTTGTCTCCACCGGCAAGGACAACCTGCTCAACGCCTGGCGAACGCCCTATGGTGCCAGCATATTCCAGGTAAATTAATTAAAAATCCATACTATAAAAATCTGGTGTGGTACACTCACACAACTTTCCTTGCTCATTGAACTGTAAGCCTCATTCTCAAACCAGAATAATTTAGGGGAATAACATAATGACGATTGGCGGCAACATATTTGCAACTACGATCAGACTACTATATAATTGTTTTCAGAGTACTTTTTCCTTCGTGTAAATTGTGAAATTCGATGAATTTTTTAAAAGTCGTCAAAACAGCTGTTCTGCAGATGAAATATCTTGACTATGACTGTGTTCTTTTTATAAACTGCTCTACCTACTTAGAGAAGGAGGTTACTAAGCCATTTCTCAAGGATGGGGTGGACCCCACATCAGTCTCCCAGGAAAAAGACTCATGCCAGTTGATAGAGCTGATAAATGACTATACAGGTTATGAATTTGAAAAAAATCGTTAGAGCCGTTTTTGAGAAAATCGTGAAAAACATGGTTTTTTAGTAACTGTCATTTTTCTCAAGAATATTACGGAGCTCCTGCAATTTTCCAAGAAATGAGACTCATGTCAGTTGATAGGGCTTATGAATAGCTGTCCATGGTATAAAATTTGAAGAAAATCGTTAGAGCCGTTTTCGAGAAAAACATGGCTTTTTAGTAATTATCCGCCATCTTGAATTGAACTTTATTGAATTTCTTATTTTCGGATCCTCATGGTATAAGGACCTTAAGTTTGAAATTTAAAGTCAATCGGTTAACTAGAAATGGAGTTATCGTGTTCACAGACATAAACACACACGCACACATACACACACACAAACCAACACCCAAAAATCATGTTTTTGGACTCAGGGGACCTTGAAACGTGTAGAAAGCTTGAAATTAGGGTATCTTAATTTTTTTTGGAAAGCAATACTTTCCTTACCTATAAATAATAATAATAATATCGAGTGACCTGGCTGGCTCAGGTCTGGTGTCAGAGTTTTCAGGTCGCAACTGATCAATTTCAGGGCCTCTGACATGACCTAACGACTGCTCTTTAGGCAGCCGGGACCGACGGCTTAACGTGTCCATCCGAAACACGGGAGTGGCCAGAGATAAATATCTTGTCCGGGCCGGGATTTGAACCTATGGTAATAGGGCGAGGAAAGTAAAAAGAAAAGAACTGGCTTATATACGTATGGGATAGGAAAATCATGTTTGACGCATCATCACGTCTCAACTACTGGACTGATTAACTTGAAATTTTGCATATACATTCTTAACTAACCGAATATGGGTCTAGGCCTTCTTCAAACACTTGAAGGTTCCACTCGGTCAAGTTCTCAGTTTGTCAAGTTTTGAAATAGACCCTTGCGGAGCACGGGTTACCTGCTTGTCATCAATAAAAAGGGACCAGCACAGTGAAACTATACTTTTATAGTTTCTATGATTTTTGATTGTACTGCTAGTCCAGTCACTATATAGATTACAATTTATATTGTGGTTCCGATTTTTTAATATACTGTATTATTTGGATACATGAGAGATGTCCAGAACCAGTTTTTAAGCAACATTTTTCTTGTGCCAGTTACAGAGTGGCTCAAAAACCGCATATTTTCGGTCATTTTTACAGTTTTCAGTTATTTCCACGAAATCCAATAATCAGACTTTTTTTATGTTATGAAATCTTCTCTATATATAAAAATGAATGTCTGTTTGTGTGTTTGTTTGGTCCCTATAGACTCGAAAACTACTTGACAGAACGGCATGAAACTTTGGGAATATGCTGTGTGAATATATTGGGGTTGGTTTCTGACCAGAAATTTTGATAGGGGGGCTAATAATAATTTAGATATTAATCCATTTTACAGACCTATGTTTTCGAAATTGTCGGCCGAGCGGCTAACGTAGAACGGGAAGATCATCATGATTCATTCAAGATCATGTTGTGATAATATGATTCAGCATATGAACTTACCAGCTGTAATAAACACGTCACTCTGTGATAAAATTGTTTTCTGGTATTAAAACGGTAGTTTCAAGCACATAGGAAGTCCGTATTGAGATGAAAATAAAAATATTGATTGTCAGATAAATTTCATGATTCACCAAATAAAGACAAGTGTGACATGAGATACATAGACTTCTTGGCGGTACGAAGTTCGCCGGGTAAGCTAGTTCTAAATAAAATGAGATTAGATAACAGTTGTACCTGATGAAACTGGGTTCTTATCTAGGGAGAGTCTCAGTTCCTCTCGATATCACTTCATCTAGTGCCTATTTTGTGTGAAACTAGAACAAAGAGAAGTTGAGCTGTTCTGTTCATTGAATCTAACTAACCTCAACCTGCAAGGGTCTATTTTAAAACTTGACAAACTGAAAACTAAACCTACTGGAATCTTGAAGAATTTGAAATAGGCCTATAAACACCCTCGGTTAATTAAGAATCTATATGCAACATTTCAAGTTAATCAGTTGAGTAGTTCAGACGTGATGATGCGTCGAACATAATTTTCCTATCCCGTACGTGTATAAGCCATTTCATTCCTATATTATAGCATTGATTATGTTTCAAAAGTTGGATTAGGGCATTAGTATTTACTTTCCTTGCCGTATTACCTAGTTAGGAAAGTATTGCTTTCCGAAAAAAATTAAAGTACCCCAATTTCTAAATTTTTATACGTTATAAGGTGCACTAAGTCCAAAAAAGTGGTTTTTGGGTATTGGTCTGTATGTGTGTGTGTATATGAGTGTATGTGCGTCTGTGTACACGATATCTCATCTCCCAATCAAGGGAATGACTTGAAATTTGGAACTTAAGGTCCTTACAAATATAAGGATCCGACACGAACAATTTTGATCAAATGCAATTCAAGATGGCGGATAAAATGGCGAAAATGTTGTCAAAAACAGGGTTTTTCGCGATTTTCTCGAAAACGGCTTCAACGATTTTGATCAAATTTATACTTGAAATAGTCACTGATAAACTCTATCAACTGCCACAAGTCCCATAAAATGTAAAAATTCCTGGAGCTCCGCCCCATCTATGCAAAGTTTGATTTTAGATTCCCAATTATCAGGCTCCAGATACAATTTAAACAAAAAAATCCAAATGGAAAGATTGAGCATGAAAATCACTACAATTAATGTTCAGTAACATTTTCACCTAAAAATGGAAATAAGCTCGAAATTCGAGAAAATGTTATTATTTCAATTGCAAATTGTTGGCAACTGTTGATTCTATTAAATGATTCACTATGAAGTGATAGCAGACTTCGTGTGTCTCCAGCGTTATTGTCCTGTCACCAGCTGGTTTGGATCTTTTAATAGTAGACTTGAGATGCGCTTGTACACTAGTGTCAGGTGATCAATTTTCATAACGGCAAGGAAAGTTGTGTGAGTGCGCCACACCAGATTTTTTTGTTTTTCAATGCTGGTATTATGACAAATTTATTATAAATAGCAATCGAATATTATATGATACTGTATCCTCTGCTTTTTCTGAAAGCAATAGGAACTAGTAGTATAGCACCTGAAGCTTTAGACCTGCATAAAATTTTCTCAGGTTTATTTAAAACTTTTTGTAGTTAAAATGTTTTGTTAGTATGTTTTAAGTATTTGCTATAAATTTTAAGGGTGGGGACTCTCCCCCCCGTGGGGCGGTAACCCCCCCCGTAAGCCATAACCGGAAAATAAAAAAAAATAACGGAATCGTATTTTACATATTATTGAAGAAAAAAACTTCCTCACGACTTTTCCTGAAAAGCTTTCCCTTGGAGTTACAGCGGTTTGAAAATTTGAATTTCACCCCTCAAATCCACGGTTTTCCCTTAATAATCGAAAAGTACACGTCAGGAAATGGAGTTTATTGGCTTAAAAGAAAGCTAATTGAAACTGGAAAAAAATCAGCTTTTTTTGCGGCTATTGGGAAAATAGTTACAGTTCATCAAAGATGGCGCTATCACTGACAACTCTCATTTTTCACTCTTTACCCAATTTTCTCAGAAATGGCAATTTGTACACAAAAATTGTAAGGACATTTTAAATATTTAAATTTTCTTCAATTTGAGACCAGTTTAGGGTCTCTAACATTCTTCAAAGGAAAGTTATGACCAAAAAAAAATTTTTTTTTTTTTGCCGGGAAGAAAATGGCCTGTGGAAAGCGAGGGGAATTTCCGAACTGAAAATCCAAATAGCAGGTGCTAAACATATAATTTCACATACTCACACAAATTTTGATGTACTTGCTAAGTACACTTTTTGATCCAGACAATTTTATGTAATTCGAAACGTGCATTTTTTCAACGAATGTTACAGTTTTCCAGAGAAAATAAAGAGTGGGAAATGTATTCAGTAAACAATAAAATTACACATAGTTTGCCGCCATTCCACGAGTTTTCCGAAACTTTTTTTCCCCGTGTAGGACCCGTGTATCTTATAACATGGCCATTTTTAGCCCTAAATTAAATTTTAATTGCTCCAATTTTGTCCATAAATTTTAAGCTGAGAAGTCTTGTATTGAAAACAAAAATACTAATGACAAGTAATTTTTTTATAATAAATTTTCAACATAAAAATTGTTTTTACTTCTCTTTCGTTATAAAAAACAAGTATTTTATCTTCAGCGCCCTGCTATGATGCCGATCATAGAATATAATACTATTTAGACGATAATACTGTTTGAATATTTCAAATAATGTAACTTTTTAAACAATTAAAAAAAATTGTAAAAATATTTTATTTATTAATAAAGTGTACTTTGGTTTCATTAATTATTGTTTCAAATTATTTTTTATATCGGTACCCTTAAAATAAAAAAAAAAAAATTTCATGAAAATCGAATGCAATTAGCACTTTTGCCTTAAGGGTTGCCCTTTGACCCATAAAATTGCAGGGAAAATTAAATTTATAAAATTTTTGTTCTAATTCTTTAAGTTGCTTCCCATTAAAACAACATTCAAATAAATTTTTATGATAATTTAACGCTACATACACATTTTTCCTTAAGGGCTGCCCTTTGGGTTTTGGATGATGGAATATATAAGTTTCAAACATTTCAATTCATTTTTTAAATCGCTGCCCTTTTAAACACACGCAGTAAAAAATTTTATTGAAATATAATGAAGTTACCAAATGTTGCCCATAAATGTGCCCTTTTTAACCCTTACGTTGGGCTCATTTGTATCTCACATTGGTATTTAACTAATTTTTAATATTTCAAAAAAATTTGGGCCTTTAATTAATTATTTTCGCATTTTTTTTCGAAATTTTATAACTTTTTTTTCATTTTACCCTATTTTACCCCTTTTTTAACCCTTAAAGGGTTAAATTCAATTTCCCCGCCCTGAAACTTATAGCGTTTTTTCTACACATCCTAACGAAACAATTTGAGCTATTAAAGATTAAAATCGAGGCTGTGGTTTTCTTTTGTTTCACTTTTCGATATTTACGGTTTCAGGTGCTATACTATAGATAAACTGGAATTTCGAGAAACTGAGACCTTCCACTCGAGTAACTTAGGCGCAATTCACACTTACGCGACTCAGGTCGAGAAGAGACTTGACTCTGGTCGAGAGCATGTGTTTTTAAATGGTGACGTCGCGGAGACTAGAATCGACTGGTCTGAGTGTCACCATTTGGAAACACATGCTCTCGACTAGAGTCGAGTCTCTTCTCGACCTGAGTCGCGTAAGTAGTGTGAGTTGCGCCTAACAGAACCACAGTCTCGCTTTGGAACTAACACAGTCATGTTTGGCTGTTCTAGAATATTGACGAAATCCAGTCAATTTTATGATTCTCAATTTTATTGAAAAATCCACAATATCAATAATCATAACAGAAAACAGATGTAGAAGACACATTATGAAAAAATTCTGAAACTAACTATTGTATGTAATTGTAAACTATCTAATTATTTCTGTGATGTAATAGTTTTAGTTTTTTTTGGGAGATAAACATTTATTTATTCAATTATTATTAAACGAAAATCCCAATTAAATGCAGTAAATAACCCCGAAGACTTCTGCCACTGAAAATATTGACAACAGGGTAAACAGCTAGAAGGAAATTTTATGAGCGCCAAGAGGCAATATTTCCATGTGTAGACTGGCTGGCCGCTATGGCCTCGTATAAAATGATCGCTGCTATCCAGAGATTGTCAGTTTGTTGTAAGGGTAAGGCCGGTTACAGAGCTTGACCGACCGTCAGTGATATGCACTGACTCAGTTTTACACATTCAGAGCTCTACTGACGAACAAACTGATATGACTCACAAAATAGACGCGTTTACAAGTTGTTTAATTGCAGATTTCTAATTTCAATACAACCTTTGACTCTTATAAAACTTCTTAAGCTATGATAGTATTATGCAGCTTATTACCTTCATAAACGGAGGAACAAAAGACGTAAATATCAAGTTCACCCGATGGTCGCCCAAGGAGCATTTCAAGGAGAATTCAGTGTCATATATACATCATTGCTTGGGGATGAAGATGAATTTTTTTAATCACTTCAAAATGTCTATCTGAAGTTTTAATGAGCTATCTGCAAAATTACAAGACAACTTGAAACGTCAAAATGTATTTCAAGCTTCTTTATCATCATTGAAAAGTCTTGCAGTCACTTCAAGCTACAGACCAAATAAATGTACAATAGAAAATAATAATAATATAAGATTTTTCTAATCAGAAAGTTAGAAATAATTGAAGAAATGTATAGAATATTCTGATTTCAAATCTTCTATCTATATATATATAAAAGCGAAATGGCACTCACTCTCTGACTGACTGACTTTGTTTTGTTTTGTTTTTAATATCTTCCCAGATACTCTTAACAGAGTATGAGATTGTCAAAAAAATGCTTGAAAACATATTCAATAAAAAAATACACATGACACATACTCATATACATACATACACATACACATACATATAAATATATCAACGTAAGTGACTGACTCACTCACTCGCAGAACTAAAAATCTACCGGACCAAAAACGTTCAAATTTGGTAGGTATGTTCAGTTGGTCCTTTAGAGGCGCACTAAGAAATATTTTAACTCTAAGGGTGGTTTTTAAGGGTTTGAATTCGTCTTTTAGCATGTATATTCTTCTTATTCCAATCACTTAATTGTAATTGAAAAATGTCCATACCATATGTTAATATAGAACATTAATCTAGAGAGACTACCTCTTCGAACAGTTGTTAACTGGTAACTAAATTAATAATTTTGTCAGGTTGGCATTAAGTTGAGTTGACTTTGTTAGGTTGGCACCAAGTTGAAGATTGAAATGCATTTATCGCGGAAAAATTTATTGGGCACTGCTACTCCAATCAGAGCTATTCCTGGGAATATTATATTACTAGCCGTCAGGCTTGCTTCGCTCGCCATATCCGTTTAGCCAGACGTTTAGTCTGACCCCCGACTGGATCGTCCTAACATATGATAAAAATGCTCAAATGAAAAATGCAAGCGAGCGAAGCGAGCCTGCTGATCTCATTCTTGGACGATCCAGTCGGGGGTCCAGGGGGCGGCGCCGCCTGGCTAGACGGATATGGCGAGCGAAGCGAGCCTGACAGCAAGTATGATATATTTATGGATTGAATTCATTCATTATGTTATTAAATTCAATATCAGCTGATTGTCGGGCAGAGGTGTCAGTACAGCCCTGATAGCTTCAATTTGCGTCAATAGCGTTTCAGTCGACTGATGGAACGGATGCGCACGAGCCCGACCGATGTTCTTCGTACGCATTGTAAAACGCATGTACTGACCATACGCATGCGTGCGGTCAGTCCTGCTCTTAACGGATACATGGAATCTCTATGGAAAAGAAAAGCGCGACTGGCATACGTACTGACGGTCGGTCAAGCTCTGTAACTGGCCTAAGCATTCCTGACCGGCAATTAGAAGGTGCCGGGTTCGTTTCTCGGGCTGACAATTTTTGTATGGCGGCGCTCATCGAATTTCCATCTAGCTGTTTACCCTGTTGTCAATATTTTCAGTAGCAGAAGTCTTCGGGGGGATTTACAGCATATTATTGGGATTCTCGTTCAATGATAAATATTTATTAATTAGCATTTGAACGAATGCAATTTCCAATTTATTTCCATTTGTATTTATTTATGTTATTCAACAAACTTATGAATGAATTGAATTTTGATTTTCAGTCGAAAGAGTCATCATCAGTTCTGAGCTGTGACATCTCAGCTGACGACAAGTACATTGTGACCGGATCTGGAGACAAGAAAGCAACTGTCTACGAGGTCATTTACTGACCACGCGGAAGCAAATCTAAAAAACGATCCGAGAAGTCAAACTACACTGCTTCCGCCACACAAAAACAACATTAGCAACAGTAATAATTTGCAAAGCCCTAAGGACTGTGTTTCACAGCCACAGAACAGTGTTGGTACTTCTTAACAAAGGATTGTGTTTCACAGCCACATACCAGTGTTGGTACTTCTAAACAATGGACTGTTTCACATCCATATAAGAGTGTTGGTACTTCAAAACAAAGGACTGGGATTCACAGCCATAAAACAGTGTTGGTTCTTCTAAACAAAGGATTGTGTTTCACAGCCATAGAACAGTATTGGTACTGTCTAAACAAAAGACTGTGTTTCACAGCCTTAAAAAAGTGATGGTACTTTATAAACAAAGGATTGAGTTTCACAGTGTTGGTACTTTTCTAAACAAAGGACTGTTTTTCACAGCCATAAAACAATGTTGGTACTCACCAAACAAGCTATTCAAATCTAGTTGAGGCTTTGAACTCATGATTGTGTGTGTTGGTGCTTGGAGTGTACGGTAGACCATGTTTAGCAGCCTTAGAGCAGTGTTGGTACTTTTCAAATAAGTGATGAAATTTCTCAAATTTATTTATATGGATATCAGTGGCACAGTCAAGTTATTTGTTAGTTTATAATAATGAAACCAGTGGTACTGTTATAAAATTAAGCAACCAGTGATAATGGAACTCCTAAAAACAATGTGTAATTTTGTAAAAAATGAAACTTACAATAATCGAACAAATTCTAGATTTGACAAGTGTAGCTTCAGTTAATTTTGAAAATAGCATAATATTTCGGAATCGAATCTCATGGTAGATGATAAATATGTATGTACAGTATAAATTGCTTCACTCTACACTTGATGTGATTTTTTGTAATAATATATTGTTGAAGCTGGTAATTTTGTAATAAAAAGTTATTCTGTAAATTATGCTTGAAATGAGTTTTTGTTATTGATCGACAAATGGTGAATTATCACCTTTTTGAAAGAATCTTCGTGGTAAAAAGGATTTAAATTCAAAACTGGTAGGTTAGTTTCATGGTGGAGTTGTATTATGGAGCGCAAACAACATGAGTAGGGTCTACACTTTAAATTATTTTGAAAAAGAGTTGAAGTTGATGTCCTACAAAAAATCTTGAAGTCTCAGTCAGTTTCTTCCTTGTAAACTATTCATGAAGTTCATCAACTAAAATAGAATATTAATATTATTGGATAATCGGAATTGAACGGTTATAAGTTATCGTTTTAACTACTACTAGTTTGATCTAGAAAAGAACGACCTTTACCCCAAGTACATGGAGTAATAAAATGTTATGCCAGCAGGGGCCTATTTCACAAAGGTACAAGTATTGTTACCAACCATGGTTACGCACAAGTACTTGTAGTTACAAGTACTCACGTTTCACAAAAATTTATGATCTACAAGTTTACAATTTTACAAATCTACAAGTACTTCAATAGTAAACATAAGCTATTTTCATGATAATTTCATTTTTTCATAATTAAAAAAGGTTATTTGTACTTTTTAATAATTACTTTGAAAGCAATATAATGTTTTTGTACAGTCTACTTTATTGATTGCTTAATTTGTAACCTACATAGTATATATATATTATATATACTATAATATATATACTATATATACTGTGTATATATACTATAGTACACATAACCTATGAGGTAACACATTAATGACTATTTTGGAAATTCATTAAATTTAATTTCCTAATGCATATATTTCCAAAATAATGAATTATAGAGAATATAGGGCATTTTGATTATTAGAAATAATTATTAAATATTTAAAATCATTTAATGATCACTTGTAAATCCTTTACATAGCTTTCCACTTCGGTAAAAATTTCTTAGTTACGAACAAGTAAATTCGACAAAAATTGTTGGCTACAATGAAAATTTTTGTGAAACACTTGTTTGTAACAAGCAATTCACTTGTAAACTTGTAGAAATTCATTGTAACTACAAGTTTACAATATTCTGCTTTTGTGAAACGCTTGTAATCAGCTGTTCTCCAAAACCATGGTTGGCAACAAGACTTGTAACCTACTTGAAACAGGCCCCAGGTGTTTTAATTGAAGATGAGAGTAACAATTATTATATTATAATTTTTGTTAGCAAGAGTCAATTTTAAAGTAAAATAATACACAGACCGACTTACCCTCATTCATCTGGAATTATCAGTTTGAGGTTTTCACGAAAAGTTATCTTGAAGGTACTGTTTTTGCAACTTTTGCTATTGGGAATATTCTCCTATAGTGAGTCCACGTTATAATGGCAGTGGAGAAAGATAGGGGAACAACGTTGCAGATCCTCTGTCTTGCCAATGCTTTCCATAGACGGTAGCTGATACAGGTTTATTGATGTAATAATAACTGTTCATTCTGGTTTAAAATAATCAATTATACTTTATTAAGCAAGAAATTATATAATGATTTTTCATAAATATTTTGTCAATTAATTATCAATTCTACATTTTTAAAAGACGATCTGGCAACAGAGCATAGCGAGAAAGAGATAGCGCTATTCGCTTTTTTGAATGATATACAAGGATAGCGATACCATTGCTAATCAAACACTGCCATTATAACGTGGACCTCACTATAGACTAGAGAACTATATTAAACTATGTACTTGTTCTTGTACATAATATTATATACATGTTATAATATGTAACTACGTATCATATACGTGCTATTTGAGTATTGTATAGAAAGGATGTATTTTTTATTTTGATGTGAGCCTGTTGAATTTAAGTGGTAGTGCGAGCTATGTTGAAGCATTAGAAGGTTCTAAAACTTGTATGACCAAACAAGAATAATTAGAATAGAATTTTGATTAATAAATCATGAATTATTTCAAAATGTTTCTATTCATGGTTGGACATAGCTATTAACCTTAAGCTACTGATTGAATCCTTGTGAAGCCTTCAACTTTGATGTATTAAGAAAATAAAACACTATTCTGACTTCAAAGTAATCTCTTATTATAGTCAGCCGCATGAAAGTAGTCCGATGTAAATTGGAACGGATGAGTGCTTAGTGTTGTCAAATCAAGTTTATCAACGTCGTCTACGGGCCGGTTCCAGAGCTCGGGATTTAGCTAAGTTCTAGACTTTAAACAGCTGGAGTCAGAAAATTGGCTTTCCGAAACGGGGCGTAGTCGCAGTCCAATATTTAAATTAAATTTTTAAAAACTTGAAATTGAACGTAAAATTGAGTAAATTTTCAGCTATTTTGAGATTATCTAGGAATGTTTCATTTTGTCAAGGAAAAACGTTTCCTATGATAGAAATGAGAAATAAATATAAAGAAAATAAATAAAAATCTCAGTACCCTTTTTTTAAAATATTGAGATTTTTATTTATTTTCTTTATATTTATATTACAAGTAGCCCTATACAGGAAAGAGATAAATGAGAAATAAAGATTATGTTAAAAACTGCGACTACACCCCGTTACGGAAAGCTAATTTTCTGACTCCAGCTGTTAAAGTCTAGAACTCAACTGAATCCCGAGCTCGAAAACTGGCCCTAAATGATAATTAATAAATATTTTCATCAAACCTAACTCAAGATCTCTCATCACCTCAGCATTGTAACCAAATTTTCTTCAGTGGAGGCTTGTAAAATTAAAAAAGTAAACAGCGAATACTTGAAAAAACAATAAAGTAAACAGTGTAGATTAGGTTTACTTTTAACCCTCAACATAGCTCGATGATATAAATGATGATGTTGAATAATTAAACACATGATTGTGAATAGAGTGTATAATTTATTATGTACATTTAACATCAATACAAACATAATCGTTTCATTTTATCCATGTTTTTCATTTCATCCAATTTTTCAGTTCTATCGATCAGATATAATTTTATTTTATTGACCGAACTAAGTGAGGTCAAAGATTCAATCAAGTCGACGGTTTGGCATTTCTCTAATGTTTAATGTTTGAATGTTTAAATGTTTATAGTTGCGCATTTACGGCGAAACGCGGTAATAGATTTTCATGAAATTTGACAGGTATGTTCCTTTTTAAATTGCGCGTCGACGTATATACAAGGTTTCTGAAATTTGGCATTCAAGGATAATATAAAAGGAAAAGGAGCCTCCCTCATACGCCAATATTAGAGTAAAAATCAGACTATAGAATTATTCATCATAAATCAGCTGACAAGTGATTACACAAATGTGTGGAGAAGCCAGTCTATTACTGTATTTGTATAAGGTGGTCTATAGTTTTAATCAAAGACATTAAAGAGTTATGCATCTTTAAGCTGGGTTTACACCAAAGTTATTAAAAAATGGTTATAACTTAATCCTTATAGATTCTATTAGATTGAACGGAAGTTGACAAACACATATGTTCATCATGTGTATGATAAGTTATGTTCAATCTTATCTAAAAGGATTGAGTTATTAATTTTTTAAAATAAATTTGGTCTAATCGCAGCTTTAAGGTCTTTGGTTTCAATTTTTGTTTTGCAGTCATGGTATTATTATGCGTGTCCATCAGTATCAATATTCTCACATTCGAAAAAACTGATTTAATAGGTGAATAATAATAAACAAATGAACTAAATAATGCTGGAGAAATTAATATAATATTTTTGATTCTAAAAAATTAATTTTCATCAGATAGAAAGATCATCATGGAACTGGATGGATTATATTATCATATGGAATACAAATTCAAACGTGAACTGAGTTTGTTAACATTTAGAACAGTTGACATCTGGTACTTGTGGATGAGAATACTGCGTGAGGTCTACTGTTCACAGAACTACTAGTTATTCAGTTATAAATAACTGGGTTGAATAACTCGCTAATGAATACAACAGTATTGATCTCTGAGATCCGCAACTAAACAGCTAAATATTATCAAGTATGATTAATACAGTAGTCAAAATTATTTATTTATTTATTTTATTATAAGAGTTTATAAGGAGTAGGATAGGCCACCCGCATTAGGCCCGCCGCAAAGTAGACCCACACTAATCCACGAAAAGCAACCCACGCCATGGGATGTTTTGTAAACCATTGCTATAGAATTATTCATAATCAATCAGCTGACAAGTGGATTATTCATTGCATGTATTACACAGATGTCTAGAGAAGCCTAGCTATGGTTCACAAAACATCTCACGGCGTGGGTTGCTTTCCGTGGATTAGCGTGGGTCTACTTTACGACGGGCCTTACTCACATGATATCTCATTCAAGGATTTCATGAAAAATGCAAATCTCCCAGACTTGGTTGATATCCGGGCTATGGATAGAGGTTGACCTAACAAGTGTCATCCTATAATATGAGACACAATACACGGTGAGACACAATTCACTGAAACATAAAATCATTCCTCCTCTCACAAATCAGAGAAATCACTCATCTTCAAATGCTTAAAAATCAAGAATAGAGATGTATTTCGCCAATGTGATGACATATGATTGTTCCTCTCGTCAAGTTGTATCATTCCTGAGAGATTGAGCGATCTTAATTTTTGACTATTTTCGCAAAAATTCTTGGATTCATGGATTTTATGAAAAAAAAATTATCTCCCAGATTTGGTTGATATCCGGGGTATCGATAGACGTTGACTCTAGAATAACTTTAACTCTTTTATTGACCGAGCGAAGTGAGGTCTAAGATTCAAGTCGACGGTTTTGTATTTCTCTTTATTTTTATATGTTGCGCATTTACGGCGAAACGCGGTAAAAGATTTTCATGAAATTTGACAGGTACGTTCCTTTTTTAATCGCGCGTCGACGTGTATACAAGGTTTTTGGAAATTTTGCATTTCAAGGATAATATAAAAGGAAAAGGAGCCTCCTTCATACGCCAATATTAGAGTAAAAATTTCTGTGGCGCATCTCACAAACTTTCCTTGTCGTTATGAAAATGGATCACCTGACGCTAGTGTACGCTCGCGCATCTCAAGTCTACTATTCCAAGATAAGAGACAGCTGGTGATAGGTCAATAACGCTGGAGACACACGAGGTCTGCTATCTCTTCGTAGTGAATGATTTAATAGAACCAACAGTTGCCAACAGTTTGCAATTTAATAATCACATTTTCTCGGATTTCAAGCTTATTTCAATTTTATGTGGAAATGTTACTTGACATTAATTGCAGAGATTTTCATGCTCAATCTTTTCCATTTGGAATTTTTAGTTTAAATTGTATATGAAGGCTGATAATTGAGAATCTAAAATCAAACTTTGCATAGATGGGGCAAAGCTCCTGAAATTTTTACAGATATAGGACTTGTTGCAGTTGATAGAGCTTATCAATGACTATTTCAGGTATGAATTTGTTCGAAATCGTTGGAGCCGTTTTCGATAAAATCGCGAAAAACCCTGGTTTTTACAACATGTTCGCTATTTTAGCCGCCATCTTGGATTGCATTTGATCGAAATTGTTCGTGTCGGATCCTTATAGTGTAAGGATCCGACACGAAATGACTTGAAATTTGGAACGTAACCAAATTTCAAGTCATTCCGTTAACTGGGAGATGAGATATTGTGTACACAGACGCACATACACTCATACACACACCACACACACCATACAGACAATAAGAATAAGAATAAGAATAGAATTTATTTGCCATTAAACATATAACATCAATGCAATAGGCTTCGTCAAAAATAAATTTGAATACATATTACAATATAATATATAACATGAAAACTAATTATAGCTCACAGTCTAGCAATACTACTAATATCACAGTCTAGAAATTCTCTTAAGTTATAAATGGATTCTTTTTCAGCCAATTCTTTACCACTAATTTAAAGCTTTTTTCTTGCAAATTTCTTATTGCTATGGGGATTATTAAACATTACATGCCTCTGATACATATGACTCCTATGAGTTCTAGACAATCTTACATAGGGTGTGAGAAGGTCACCGTTTTTCTGGTTTGTAATTATGGTTATCACTATTTTGAAGATAATTTCCCAAATTGTTTCTCACCTGGATTAGATTGTAGTAATATACAATGAAGTCACAGTCGTTATACCGAATTTAATAAAACTCTCTCTACAGGAATCTCTTTGCTGCAGGTTAGCAATAATTCTGATGACTTTTTTCTGTAGTATTAACACCCTTCCTGCATTGCTGCTGTTCCCCACAGCATAACTCCATAACTGATGAGTGAGTGGAACAGGCCAAAATAGGTCATCAGTAGTGTTTGAGTACCTACGCAATATTTAACTTCCTTATAAGATAGACTACTCTTTGAAATTTTCCTGCATACAACTCCACTTGCTCTTTCCATGTTAATTATTATCTAAATAAAACCTAACAATTTGACTGATCTATTCTCACAAACATTGTTTGCCAATGAAAAATATATATTCTCAGTCTTATCATTATTAATTGTTAATCTATTAGATTCAAACCAGGCCGTAGACAATTGGATACTCTCTATCAACCTTGCTGTAACGTCTTCCTGTCTTTTTGAGAGCACATCAATGATGTGTCGTCTGCATACAGTATTGGTAGACAATTATTAGATGATACACTACAATGAAAGTCTTCATGAATATTAGAAATAGGAATGGGCCCAATATCGACCCTGAGGTACTCCTGCTATCACCTTTACAACTTCTGACTTCTTACTGTTTATAATACAACTTGTCTCCTATTCTGCAGATAAGACATGATACATTTAGCTCACTGCCCAAGATACCATAGTGGCGTAATTTATTCTCTAGAATAGTGTGTGATATGGAGTCGAATGCTTTTTGTAAATCTATTAGACACACACCTGCAATTAACTTATTCTCAAATGCTTCTAATACCTATTAACAACAGTCTCAACGGCTGTATGGTAGAAGTTTCGGTCGGTACCATATGATGTTCATAGAGTAAGTCATTGGAATTAAAATAGTCGTATAATTGAACAAACATACAGGCTTCAATAATCTTACCTATTATAGGAACTAAAGCTATTGGTCTGTAACTATTAGGCTGCGTTTTATCACCTTTCTTGTAAACCGGAGTTACCTTACTGAGCTTTAAGCAATCTGGAAATTTTCCACCCATAAGAACTGAATTAATCAGAAATGTAAGAGGTGTCAGTATACCTTCTATGAAACCTTTGACAACGACATTGCTCAGGCCATAAATATCACCTGCTGATGAAGTGCTTAGATTTTTTACAATGTCAAGAACCAGCTTTGGTTCCACTTTTTTCCATTTGAAATTATTATTTTCTAAGTTCAAAGGCATTTTAAATTATTTAACAAAATTGAATGATTCTCAGAAGGTACGTTACTAGCATTAATAGCACATGATACATTTATAAAATAATTGTTTTAAAACATCTGCTGATATAGGTAGCTCTTGCTGTTTATATCCAGAAGTTGCTGACTCAGTTTTAATAAATATCCATGCCGCTTTACACTAATTTTTGCTCTAGTAATACAGTCATCATGGTCTTAATTTTAGAGTTGTAATGGCTTTCCTATAATCTCTTTTAAATTTCAAGAAGTTTTGCCTATCTTCAATGTCATGACTATACTTCCATCTATTATACAAAATAATCAGCCAATTTCTCATATTTGCTATTTGAGGTGTGTACCGATACCCAAAAACAACTTTTTCGGACTCAGGGGACCTTGAAACGTATAGAAATTTAGAAATGGGGTACCTTATTTTTTTCGGAAAGCAATACTTTCCTTACCTATGGTAATAGGGCAAGGAAAGTAAAAATCAGACTATTGAATTATTCATCATAAATCAGCTGTCGAGTGGATTTATTAATTAAAGGTCCAGGTCCAGGTCCAGAGGTTAAGGTTACCTTGTGCCTTTGTAATTTGTAAGCATTTTTGTTTTTTGTAATTGCATTTGTAATTTGTGCCTTTGTAAGCATTTGTAATTTGGGACAAATTTCCACAAGGTAACCTTATTCATCTCCCAAATTTGGGACAAATTTGCACAAGGTAACCTTATTCCTCTCCCAAATTTGGGACAAATTTGCACAAGGTAACCTTATTCCTCTCCCAAATTTGGGACAAATTTGCACAAGGTAACCTTATACTCCCAATTTGGACAAATTGCACAAGGAACCTTATTCTCTCCCAAATTTGGGACAAATTTGCACAAGGTAACTTATTACTCTCTCAAATTTGGGACAAATTTGCACAAGGTAACCTTATTCCTCTCCCAAATTTGGGACAAATTTGCACAAGGTTACCTTATTCCTCTCCCAAATTCAGATAACATAACTCATAGTCCGAAATAGATTGAGTGCGAACGCAAGTTAGCAATATCTTGATGTGAGAGAATTATTTTTCAACAGAAAAATAAATTTCTCACGATAAAAATTCACACTGATAACTCAACTACATGGACACTAGAGCTTGACTGATAAAGTTCTGATCACACACTTTTTAAATAAACCAAGAAATGAATAAATCTTGAAAAAACACGAACCCATAATAAATTTATTTAAATATCATCACCATTACACAAGGAAAACGTCACAATCGTATTTGTAAAAGCTATCACTAAATAATAATGGTAATTGATATTGCACATTATCAACTATTGTTGAAATTAAATATAGTAATGATTACTATATTTGTACTATTCTTATATGAATATAATAAATCAATAATTATAAACTGTTATAATATTACAATTGATATAGAATATAGCAGAAACTTAACAAAAGCAAAATAGAATTCATTTTGTTATTAGAATGGAAAAACGACATTCATCGACAACAGAATATGGCTTACAAAATTATTTCAAATATTCGCACTACAATATACAATATAATTTATTTACAAATAAATCACAAATAATCCACAAATGAAGAAGAAAGACGAGGAGGAAAAGAAGAAGGAGGAGGAAAAGAAGAAGAAAGAAGAAGAAGAAGAAGAAGAAGAAGGAGAAGAAGAAGGAGAAGAAGAGGAAGAAAAAGAAAAAGGAGGAGAAGAAGAAGAGGAAGGAGAAGAAGAAGAAGAAGAAGAAGAGGAAGAAAAAGAAAAAAAGAGAAGAAGAAGGAGATTATAATTAACTCTTAACTAACTCTTTATTATTATTAACACTAATTATTATTATTTTTCAGAAAAACTAAGATTGTACGTCATCAACTATAATTACTTTAGTAAGTATTCCTTGTGAAAAGTATCTATCATAATAAACTATGAACGAAAATTCATCAAAAATGTATAGAGAAATAATATGATTCAGCAGATTAAGTAACAAACTTAAACTCAAGTACCGTACTGTACAAGAACATAACATCTCAATCTTCTTTTTTTTCTTTTGCTTTGATTAATTTTCGAAAACCAGGGACCAATTTTATGAGTCCTTTAGATGAGCGCCACCATCCACGTGGAGTGGAAACCCTGAAACATTTGAACAAACCATTAGTAGGCTTGCACGGAAAACATGTCCAAACTGTTTTTAAAATTACTAAACTAGTAGTTCTGTGAACAGTAGACCACACGCAGTATTCTCATCCACAAGTACCTGATTGAAACTATAGACCTTATGGAAATACAGCAATAGACTGGCTTCTCACACATCTGTGTAATCACTTGTCAGTGATTTATGATGAATAATCTATAGTCTGATTTTTAATCTAATATTGGCGTATGAAGGAGGCTCCTTTTTCCTTTTATATTATCCTTGAAATGCAAAATTTTCATATACGTCGACGCGCAATTAAAAAAGGAACATACCTGTCAAATTTCATGAAAATCTATTACCGCGTTTCGCCGTAAATGCGCAACATATAAACATTTAAACATTAAAACATTACGAGAAATGCCAAACCGTCGACTTGAATCTTAGACCTCACTTCGCTCGGTCAATTAATTGTGTTAATACCGCCGGCTCCAAGTATGAATCAAGGAGAGACAGTCGAGCACTGTGACAGTTTAAAAAAGTATAAACTCAACCTCCCACATAATTATTGAACATCATCTTTTAGGTTATTTAGATAAATCAGAATACAAAATAAAAATACTTGGACAATTTCCTGTTATTCAGATTACCTCAGATTTGCTGGAGCTATCACCTTCCACTTCTGCTTTCGGAAGTGCTTAGTAAACAACTATTCTCATATATATATATATATTGTTTATTTTTGTGTGTGGCGAAAAATAGCATTCGCACTACGGGCAATATTTATTTGTGCAACTAGTGCGCAAAGTGACAGTTTGCTGCACCGAAAGAAAAGTTTACTAGGTATGGTTTCTTGAGTGCAGCAGAGGAACTTTGCGCACGTATTTCACATTGAATTCCTCCTACAGTTACCATTGAATATGAAAAGTGGGTAATTATGGGTAAAATTCCCTGAAATCCATCATATGTTTTTCTGTGTAATTTTATTATTAATAAAAACTTTAATTTATTTAAAATTGAATAATGTAGCAGTAAATGGATGAAGAGGCGGCTGTGTGCTGAATGTCACGGCTGTCATCCACTGTTGTCCACGATGTCCTTAATATTATTATAACGTGCACCACAGTCACTGTTACCAACTTTATTTTCATTTTCCTGCACTGGTGCTCCATATAACCTGCTAATTATTTTGCGTTGTCATGCTGCAAATCTGGAGTACGCAAAGTACTCACTTTGCGCACTAGTGTGGAAAAGTGATTCTTTGCGTTCTGTAATCAGTGCAGGGATGGCCACTTTTCAAGGTAACTGTAGGAAAAATTGTTTTTCCGGCTCTCAATCTTTTCTAGTTCTCGGCCTACGGCCTCGGACTTGAAAACCGATTTCGAGCCGGAAAAATCTCATTTTCTGCTCTAGGAGCGAAATATACTAATTCCATTCTATTTTATTACCATATCATAAGTATTATTTTCCATTCTACTTTATTACCAGGCGGGAAGTCCAAACACTTTTCTGTCATTTACTTTGTCAGCTTTATCTTGCTCCAGTTGTTTCTGGTAGAGAAGCACCTCGCCATCTGTAAATGAGTGAATGAACGAGTTAAAACAAGTTCAAAGCAACCGCTTTATTGATTCATACAATACGTTCATCATGCATATGATAGGGAGAGGAAAAAATAAAGTAACCTTGTGCTATTCCTCTCCCAAATTAGATAAGGTTACACCAGGACCCCCTATATACTACCGGATCTGAGCCTAGAAAAAAATGGTGCCGTATGTGATGGACCTGAGCAATACCTCTACTATTACTTATTTATAGTAGGTATTGATGACCTGAAGCCGTATGGCCTAGTGATGGTCTTATAGGAGCCTACTAAGAAAAAATCACTTATCAGCTGTTAGAGAGCGTTTCAGTTCGTCGAACTCTCAGTTTGTCCAGTTCCCGTTTATAGTATCAATGCCGGCCACCACCTACGGCGGCCATTTTTTTGTAGACGCAGGTCCGGTATATAGGAAGTACTAGTTACACATAGTCCGAAATAGGTTAAGTCTTGTAGTTATCAGCCGCCTTACAACCTGTTCTCTCCATATCAAACAGACAACACTGTTGCTCTGCGCAGAGAAGCGGCCGCACGCCGCCCGTCTCCCGACACAGCCGCCGCCACCGCGTCATCACGTCTTTTAGCCACCCTTTATAATCGTAAACGATATGTACTCCACTATAGAAATT
>NW_024090649.1:0-26689 GCF_014356525.2 Nilaparvata lugens
AACCTGTTCTCTCCATATCAAACAGACAACACTGTTGCTCTGCGCAGAGAAGCGGCCGCACGCCGCCCGTCTCCCGACACAGCCGCCGCCACCGCGTCATCACGTCTTTTAGCCACCCTTTATAATCGTAAACGATATGTACTCCACTATAGAAATTTGAAACTTTATTTAAGCTTGGGCATGAAATTGACTGCTGTACATAGAGTAATCACTTTTCATCAGTCGTACTGGCTTAAACCGTTTATTGATTTGAATGCGCAACTGAGAAAGGAAGCAAAAAATTCATTTGAACGTACCCTCTTTAAATTTCTTTCAAATAGTCTGTTCGGAAAGTTGATGGAGAATAATAGGAAAAGAATAGATTTTAAGCTAAACTTGTCAGAAAAAATTGGAAAGTTTGATTGCAAAACCAAGCTGTAAACGATGGATTGTGTTTGACAAAGACATTGTTGCTGTACAAATGTGTAAAACAGAAATAAAATTAGATCGTCCAATTTATGCTGGTTTTTCAATTCTTGATTTGAGTAAATTTACAATGTTCAATTTCCACTACAACATTTTCTTGAAAATGTTCGATCCAAGCTGTGTTAAATTATGCATGAGCGATACAGACTCATGCTATATCATATCAAATCGGACGATATCTATGCAGTTATCAAACAAAATCTTCAACATTTTGACACAAGTGCTTATCCTGTCACACATTGTTGTTATAGTCAATTGAACCATGGTGTGCCTGGCACATTTAAAGATGAATTAAAATCTGGCATTATTACCGCTTTTTGCGGTCTTCGTGCAAAACTTTACAGTTTTGAATATGTACTAAGCAGTAGTGCTAGTAGCAGCAGTGACAGTAGTAGTAGTAGTAGTAGAATATAGTAGTATTAAGGTAGTTCTTATGAAAATTTAGTAAGCACGCAGCTAAAGGCGTAGCAAGAACAATTATAAACAATAAACTAAGATATGACATGTACATGAAATGCCTGACAGATAGATTAGTTCAACGTGAATGCTTTTCACAATTACGCAGTTATTCACATGATATTTATCAAATATCGTGTGCCAAAGTTGCATTATCACCATTTGACACAAAAAGATACATTGAATCAAACGGTATAGATACGAAAGCGTGGGGTCATCATTTAATAGAAGAGAGAAGAAGAGAAGATATTGATAGCAGCAGCAACACGGCTAGCGGGACTGGTGTTACGTCAGATTGATCGCAGCAGTGAGAGTGAAAGAGAGAGAGAGAGAGAGAGGAGCAAGAAGCTATTAATGAAACCAGTTCAACAAGCGCCGCTCCGACACAGCTCAGTGTCGAACACGAAGAAGAAGAAGGCGGCAGAAACAACATCCGTCTAAAGAAGAAGAAGAAGAAGACGAAGAAGATCGCTGTGAGACACGGAGCAGTGCTGCAGGTGTGACTGAACTCTAGCAAAAACAATCACACGCGCACATTCGTGTAGGGGAGAACGAAACCGCAAATATGTCAGATTTGCAACAGAAAATTGCTCAGGAATTGCACCGTCCAGCGCGAAGAAAATTCAACAGACGTAAATATATATTAAAAGGAATAAAAGACCTCATTCAAATTGATTTAATTGAATTGCCAGAATTTGCTAGAGCAAACAACGGCTATCGTTATGTTTTGATTGCAATTAATTGTTTTTCACGTTATGCTTTTGCTGAACCATTAAAAACTAAAACGGAAAAGAAGTTGAACGAAAATTAGCGCGAATATTAGTGTTAAATAGGGTATAAAAAATGTGCAAAGCGATTTAGGTCGCGAATTTTACAATAAGGATGTTAAACAACTATTCGATAGGTTGAACATTAATCATTACAGTGTATTTTCTGAAATTAAGGCAGCTTTTGTTGAAAGATTGAACCGAACACTGAAATCACGTTTGTATGAACGACTAACTGCTAGCGGTACGCAAAAATGGTTAAACATTTTGCCAGACATTGTTTATCAATATAATAACACTATTCATTCAGCGATTGGCATGACACCGGCCAGTGTTAGATGACGTCATGAAAAGCATTTGATCATGTTACAGTTGAAAAAGACAAAACAATCGCCGCCGCGTACAGTTTATCGACCAAAGTTTGCATTAGGCGACGTAGTGCGAATAAGTAAGTTTCGTCAGGTTTTTGATAAAAGTTTTAGATTAAATTGGTCGCCAGAACTGTTTATAATTCACGGTGTTTTTCCCACACAACCGCCAACCTATGTAATTCGCGATCTTAACAATGAAATCATACAAGGTAGATTTTATAGTGAACAATTGATGAAAACAAACTTAACACCGTCCGAACAAAATACATATTTAGTTGAACGAATAATACGAAAATCAAACAATAAATATCTTGTTAAATGGTTAGGCTTTGATAAAACTAGCTGGATAGAAAAGAGTGATATTATTACTCCATCTGTAAAACAGAAGAAGAAACTGTGTGCAACACGCAAAAAATCATTAAATTTATTTGCATATTGTTTCAGATATGATATAAACATAATGTCAATGGCTATGGATGCGCCACTGTTGTTCTATTTGCTGAATGGTAACGATGCGTGTAGTATTATTAAAAGAATAATTGATCTTTTGTGTACGCTTAAAGCGATGTGTGTAAAACGTGTTGATATTGAAAAATGCTTTCTAGTTGGCTTATGTAAAAAAACATTTTTCAGCGATGTTGTTGTTGTTGTTGATGATGATGATGATGTTGATAGTAGGTTTCATTTAAGTATATGTTCATATAAAACTTTAAAAGATGCAAGCAGCGTATTTGATGTAGTAGATACTTGTATCTGTGCTCAATTTTCTATGCAACTAAACATACTTTACTCGCAAATTAAATCAATAGACTTTAATGTAGCTGATGTTGATGAAGATGATGATGATAAGAAGAAAGAAAAGATATTAATTTATATTTTAGATTATTGCATGTCAATGGCTAATCTTAATTAATGCATGTGACGCTGGTGCTATACTGTATTATGTGAAAGACACACGCTTTGTAATAATTTACAATTTTTTATAATATTAACACTGTCAACTTTGTCTATGTATTATCACTAGATTTGTCGCCACTTACCTTACTGCAGCTGCTGTCAACTTTGTATGTATATTTTCACCTTTTATGTATGCAGCTGTCAACTAATGTATGTATTTTCAACTTTTTATGTATTGTCAACTTTGTAAGATACACTTGTTTTAGCTGCTGCTGCTAAATTTGTATGTATCTAGTATTTTTAATAAACTGTGAACATTGTATGTGCGTGTTTTCTTCATTCATAATCCGCTTGTAGTATATACACACACACACACACACACACACACACACACACACACACACACACACACACACACACATCGGATGTAGCGATGTTAACAGCATAGTTGAACTGTAGACACGCATGTGTAAACAGCAAGTGCGCGCAGCAAGAGTTATTATTATGACGACAGCAAAAGAGTCAATAGCAATAGTTAACTTTGATAATCTAATTGTAGATACAAAACAAGTGGGCAAAAATTGTCTAGATAGAAAAAAGCATGGTGAGTTTTTGCCAAGTTCAGCTAGAATTCTAATTTGTGGTGCATCAAATTGTGGAAAGACAAATGTACTGCTGAATTTAATATTCGATAAAAATGGATTAAAATTCAAAAACCTATACTTGTTCAGTAAGTCTTTGTATCAGGAAAATATAAACTATTGGATGTTGTTTTTTCAAAACTCAAGTGTGTAAACTACTATAAATCTGACAATATTGAATGTATACCGCAACCGAATGATATCGACACTCATTCACTGATAATTTTTGACGATTTGAATGTTACACGTGTGCCGCAAATACGTAATTTTTTCACAATGGGCAGACACAAAAGCATAGATTGTGTGTACTTAATTCAAAGCTATGGCGCAATTTCAAAACATCATATCAGAGACAATGCAAATATGCTGATTATTTTTAAAATGGATATACACAATTTAAAACTAATATTTAGAGATTTTGTTGGAACTGATATGACATTTGTTGCATTCAGAAATCTATGTTCACATGTATGGCAAAGCGGAAATCATAGTTTTATTTCAATTTTCACTGAGTGTAAACCAGATGCTGGTAAATATCGTAATTGTCTTGGTAAGTATATTGATCCAAGTGTGTATAGCAGCAGCACCAATTGACATGTGTCAATTCTCATCATTTGTTGTTGAGCCAGTGTAGGTGAAAGAACTAATTATTGTTCTACTACTACTACTAGCAATATGCGTAAAATTAAATTAAAAAGAAAAAAACAAAGAGGAGGGCGGCGAGGACGAAGACGAGGACTAGTGCAACGTGATCATCATCATCATTGTCATACTAGTAAAGTAATTGACAGGATAAAAGGTTTGCGTAAGTCAATTATTAATAAACATAGATCATTAACTAGTATGATTAGGGAAAATGATTCGATTAGACAAAAATCATTAGAACCAATTATCAATCCACTAAAACAATTGAAAGATACACTTGTACAACATGCACACACTAGTAGCAGACTTAAAGAAGAATCAGAGGACGATGAGGAGGAGGAGGAGGAGGAGGAGGAGGAGGAGGAGGAGGAGGAGGAGGAGGAGGAGGAGGAGGAGGAGGAGGAGAAAGATACGGGCAAGGAAATGGATGTGGATGAGGGTTTGAATAGATCTAATGTAAGTGATATTTTGAATAAAACAACAATAACAGTGGATTTTATTGATGAGTATATACGTGAATTTCATAATGAAAAAATAAATAATTGTGATATTTTGAATAAAACAACAATAACAGTGGATTTTATTGATGAGTATATACGTGAATTTCATAATGAAAAAATAAATAATTGTATATCTTATGGTATATGTTATGATAGTAAAGTAAATGAATACTATATGGGTGTAAAGGATATTAGTATTGCCAATGGTTATTTAATTATCGACAATAATAATAAGTATCGTTTAACAGTTGGTTTGTGTGAACTTCTATTTAAAAAACAGCCTGACCAGAAACTGTACACAGAACGTGATTTAAGAAAATATCGTAATATATTGCAGCTTACCGCTGCTCATTTAGATAGACGCGGTTATGTAAAGAGAAATACAGGCTATAAATCACAAATTATTCAATCTTTATTTCCATCGAGTAGTAGTAGGAAAAGAAAAAGATCTAGGATTGATGATGCAGCGGCTGTTAGTGGTATTGGTTTTATAAGAAATGAATCTACTAGTCGACAGTATGTCTACTGGGATAATCCAAATGAACTGATAGACAGATTAGATATTCTGCTTTCATCACAGCAGGCAAGAAATAGATCGCATTCAGTTGAAATAGCTTCTATTATTGAAGAACTGAAAGAAAGTGGTATTATATTAGGTGGCAATGTTGCTTTTAGTCGTTAGTATGTGTTTAACACTTGACAAGAATAGAGATGTCGGGCAGTAGCGCCGCCACTGCAGTGAGTAGTACCTACAATAGATCGATTTGGTAGGACACATCATGTGTTTAATACAACAGCACCATTAGTTTTAAACAGTGGTTGTGAATCATCAGCAGCAGAAGCAACATCATCATTAGTGGCAGCAAGTAGAGAATATTTAGACAGTAAACTACTTGAATTATCATCAAATATATTCAATAAACTTCAGTCTGATCCATTGTCACCGCTAGTTAACAGAGAATACTTGGACAGTAAATTGCTTGAAATATCATCAAATATATTCAATAAACTTCAGTCTGATCCATTGACACCGCTAGTTAACAGAGAATACTTGGACAGTAAATTGCTTGAAATATCATCAAATATATTCACTAAACTACAGTCTGATCCATTGTCGTCGCCGTCGCTAGTTAACAGAGAATACTTGGATAGTAAATTAAAGGAAGTTTCAACTAGTATAATCCAAAAACTACAGTCTGATCATCATCACCGCTAGTTAACAAAGAATACTTGGACAGTAATTGCTTGAAATATCAACAAATATATTCACTAAATTGCAAACTGAATCATCTGATTTAGTAGATAGGAAATATTTAGACAGCAAATTACTTGCAATATCAACTAGTATATTCCAAAAACTACAGTCTGATTTAATTACTAAAAAGTGTTTGAAAGTAAATTGCATTCAATGTCTGATATATTGAAGGAGATAGCACAACAAAAACAGTATTTCGATTCACAATTGAAAACATTGTCTAAATCAATTAGTGATGATATTGAGCTAAAGTATGTTAGTAGGTCGTTGTTTGATCAGAAATCAGACGAATTGAAGACATTATGTGAACAACAAAGTAAAAACAATAGTTTAAAACATGTTGATACAGATTTGCTAGAAACTAAATTGAAAGAATTAAAAGACAATCTAATTGCACAACAGAAACTTAACTTTATTAACAGGCAAGATTATAATTTGAAAGTAGTTGATCTAGAATCAACATTCAATATTATGTTGGCTGAGGTGCAAAAGAAACTTGATGAAAAAAATTTAGCTTTTGGTGAGAAGCTAAAAGATGACATTATGCAGATGATTATGAAAGGTGAAGATTTTCAGAAATATTTAAATGAACAGTTGTTCAACTTTTCATACTATTTGATTGCACAATATGTAAAAAAGAGGTACATCTTTGACATGAGTGAAGCTGTACAACATAATTTGAATTCTGATCAGGTGCAAGAGTTGTTTTTGAAAAGAATGTTCAGTGATAGGCGACCAAGTGATGCAGGAAAAAAAAGAAAAAATCTGGTGTGGTACACTCACACAACTTTCCTTGCTCATATTCGAAACTACGATCAGACTTTTGTATATGTGTATATATAATTGTTTTCAGAGTACTTTTTCCTTTGTGTAAATTTTGAAATTCAATGATTTTTTTAGTCGTCATTTTTTTAAAGTCGTCAAAACAGCTGTTCTACAGATGAAATATCTCGACTATGTGTTCTTTTTATGAACTGCTCTACCTACCTACCTCATGCACGAGAAGGAGGTTACAAAGTCCATTTCTCAAGGATGGGGCGGACCCCCTATTAGTTTCCCAGAAAGGAGACTCATGCCAGTTAATAGAGCTCATAAATAACTATACAGAGTATGAATTTGAAAAAAATCGGTCAAGTTATTTTGAAAAAATCGTGAAAAACATGGTTTTTTAGTAATTATCCGCCATTTTTCTCAAGAATATTACGGAGCTCCTGCAATTTTCCAAGGAAAAAACTCATGTCATTTGATAGGACTTATGAATAGCTACCCATGGCTTGAATTTGAAGAAAATCGTTAGAGCCGTTTTCGAGAAAACCGTGAAAAACCTGGTTTTGGTCATTATCCGCCATTTTTCTCAAGAATATTACGGAGCTCATGGAATTTTCCCAGAAATGAGACTCATGCCAGTTGATAGTGCTTATGAATATCTATCCATGGTATGAATTTGAAGTAAATCGTTAGAGCAGTTTTCGAGAAAACGATGAAAAACATGGATTTTTAGTCATTATCCGCCATTTTTCTCAAGATATTACGGAGCTCCTGAAATTTCCCCAGTAATGAAACTTATGCCAGTTGATAGGGCTTAAAAATAGCTATCCATGGTATAAATTTGAAGAAAATCGTTGGAGCCGTTTTCGAGAAAACCGTGAAAAACATGGTTTTTTAGTAATTTTCCGCCATTTTTCTCAAGAATATTACGGAGCTCCTGAAATTTTCCCAGAAATGAGACTTATGCTAGTTGATAGGGCTTATAAATAGCTATCCATGATATAATTTGAAGAAAATCGTTAGAGCCATTTTCGAGAAAAACGTGAAAAACATGGTTTTTTAGTAATTATCCACCATTTTTTCCGCCATCTTGAATTGAATTTTATTGAATTTCTTATTGTCGGGTCCTCATGGTATAGGGACCTTAAGTTTAAAATTTCAAGTTGATCGGTTAATTAGGAATGGAGTTATCGTGTTCACAGACATACACACACACACACACACACACACACATACACACACACACACATACACACATACACACACACAGACCAATACCCAAAAATCATGTTTTTGGACTCAGGGGACCTTGAAACGTATAGAAAACTTGAAATTGGGGTACCTTAATTTTTTTTGGAAAGCAATACTTTCCTTACCTATGGTAGTAGGGCAAGGGAAGTAAAAAATATGACTGGGAAATAGATTAGTAGTAGTTTGAGAGTTTAGATATTTTAAAGATTTTGAATGTGGGGATATTTTTAATATGCAAATTGGCACCAAGCAGGTGTTAACTGGGGCAGATGTCAGAACACCTGCTACAACAAAGATGGCCGCCGCCGTCGGGGGCTGGGGAACCTCTTGTTTGGGGACTTTGGTGGGAGATGACAGATGTTTTTGACACCTGCTACAACAAAGATGGCCATCGCCTCTTCCTATTGGTTGGGGTGGTGGGGGACAAAATGGCTTACACTAGGGAAGGGGGTGGAGGGACGCCATTTTGAACACGCCCCTTGCTTCCTATTGGCTGGGGGCGGGGCCAAAATGGCAGACTAGGGCAGGGGGGGGGTGGAGGGGGGGGGCGGGGCCAAAATGGCTGACTATGGCAGGGGGGTGGAGGGGGGGCGTGGCCACGCCCCTTGATTCCTATTGGCTGGGGGCGGGGCCAAAATGGCCGACTCTGGCAGGGGGGGGTGGAGGGGGAGGCCACACCCCTCGATTTCTATTGGATAGGCAGCTCTCTCAAAACACCACTACTGTTATCTGTATCTCCGTTTTAATTTCTCTATTAGTCTCCTAGTTTTCTCTCCCAATTCCTCTTGTTTTTCTCATTTACGTTTGTGTTCTTTCCCTTCTTGCTTTGCTCCGGACTTCAAGTCATTTTCCATCCTGATGTTTCAACGCCCTCTATGCTTTCCCATTCTTATTCATATTTATTTTTTCCTCTTCTAATTAGTTATCAGCTTCATTTCTCACTTGTCCTTATCATTCTGTTCTTCCTTCTCCTTTTCTTTTTCTTCTGCACTCCTTTGTCGTGGTCTTATTCAAATATTCCCCACCTTGTTCTTTTCTATTCTTTTGCCAATGCTTCTTCTATCTTCTTCTTCCCTTATATACACTACTCCAATACTTTTCTGAGCCAAAAAATGTTCCTCCTTTTCATTTTTCTTCTCCCACTTCTCCTGCTCCTGCTACTCTTTCCCTTCCTCTATCTCTTCCTTATTCGCCTCTCATCATTCTCCTCCCACACTGTACTTCTTTCAAGTCCTTCTAACAACCCATTTCCCGCTCCACAGAGTGTTTTTCCAACTTTTTCGTCAGCAACAACTTTTCTTTTCCACTTTTAGTGTTTGTGTACCATTTGTCGCCTCTTGACTTATTGACTCTAAAGACTTCTCGCCTTTTGCACTCGACTGCAATTGCAATTTGTACTTTCCAGTTGGTGCAACTTCAAGATTTAGAACTAGTACAGAGCAAAATCAAATACGAATTGAGAACAAAATTAAAGTTTTCGTGACTGCTGAATCCAATCGCTCGATCCGAGTAGATCATTTATAGAATCCATATCTGAAATTGATTTATCATAATGTCAACATGTCAATCGATTATGATCATTATTGGAAAAGAAATATCAATCAAACTTATTGATGTTTCGAATGAATTTTTATCATAATTATTTGTCCATACATTTCCATTAATTCATTGAATCAAATCAAATTTATCTCTAATACTTACAGAAAAATACTTACATAAATATGTGTGACAACAACAGATAAATTTAAAGCGAGTAACCAAATATGGAGCATAATTATTGTAATCAATAATCAAATTATCAATAGCCGCTGACAAAATAATCGATAATTACAAAGTAGTGAAAACAAAAGAAAAACATCCCGAGGCTTAGCCTGTGGGGGATGGAGTATCAAATTTGGAAATTTGCTTTTCTATTAATTCATTTAATTATTACTTCTATCATTCATACATTTTATCTGTAATAAAAAATTATAGAAATATGATACATATTTTTTCTCTATAGAAAAAATGTAGGCAATCATTCTAATGTCCACCATATTATAAGACATTTTGGAAGCCTCGGTTCAGCAGAATGTTAATTCATGAGCAATAAATATATTGGTAGATGGATGATCTATCGAAATGAACCTCTGTTGTTGTCGTAGAAAAGCATATTAGAAAATCTGATAGAAATCTTTGAAAACATTTTTAGAGTAGAATTTAAAAATGAGATCAGAAATAATCGATAACTATGATAAAACTGGATTGATGGTACTTTGTCGGCTAGAATGGATAGATGTGGTCAATTTCACTCAAATTTACCTGGACAAATACGAGTAGAATATAAATTTCACTTCGAATGGGTAGTTAACTCAAGGAGAACACGAATCATCCTTATGAGAGAATTCACACATTACATCAATAGACATTTCCTCAACTCTACATACTGCTTTCTGTGTAAAAACCTCCATAAGAACAAATGTTATTGCTAGCAATGTAGACAGTTATTGAAATGCTAACAGTACTATTAGTATTGATATTTTGTAGTATTCACTTGTGTGAATATTAAGGACCGATGGTGCTGATTTTGAGAACAGTAGAGTTGAAATTCAATTACAAGTCAGGCTTTAACACAACCTATACAAGATGACAAAAGTTAATTCTTTTTATAATTTTTCATAAAACCAGTAGCAAGAATATGTGAAGTAATGGAATATTTACACCAACAACTCCTCTATCTACTCTCTTCATGGCCTGTTGCAGGCTATTCATTCTCATGAATAACATCATTGTTTCATAAATAACAAATGCTGACAGTTTTAAGTGAATCTCACTTTAGCGCGCTCATTTTTGACGAATCGAGCATGAAATGTTGAAATCCGCTCATTCAAACTATCAGCCAGCATTATTCATAAATGAAACATGAATTCTTCCCATTCAATCAATGCTGACAGTATAGGGCGGTGCGCTTAGGGCGATCACAATGAATAATGCAATGAAGCTAATTAATAGAACACGGCGAGCGGAAAAAAGCTGAGCTGATGAAAATTCTGGAGCTCGACTGTAAAGCGCGGGCAATTCAAATGAAATGGAACATACTGTCAATAATTAATCATAATGGTCGGACATTACGCGCGGCTGAATGCGAACAAAGAGCCGTGTGACTGATAGCTTTCCGAGATTGCAACGAATAAATGATGATGAAGTGAGATGGGATGATGGATGCGGGAAACAGTGTGAAAGGATAGAGAATGGAGAGGTAGATGAAGACAGAAATGATGAAGATTGGAGAGAAATAGGATGAGAATGAGTAGGAGTTCGAAAGGAGAGAGGATAGAGACAGACTTGATAGATGAAGAACCAGAGGGTTAAATAGAATAAAAGTTTTGGTGGATTGAAAATGTGATGAAGCAAAATGAAAAGTAGTGAGAGAAAAATATGAATTGTATTTTGATAATGGAATTTGGTTTAGAATGTAGAATGGGAAAATGGAACATAATTGGAATAAAGAAACGATGTGATGAGACAAAGTTAGAATAATCAATTTAATACAATAATGATTTAACAATTGAATAGAACTGAAGTAAATGGAAAGGATGATGATATAAATCCTTTCTCAGCTTTTGCCAGTTCCGCTGGGTTAAAATAATTATAATTGAAAACAAAATTACAATTTCCTTAGTAAATCTTTTCCCATAAATAAGTTGCTTCGATGCTTTTCTGCAATGATGAAGATGAAAGGATTGGACGGAATAGTAAAATATTGACAGTTCTCTTACAAAAAGGTAGAATATAGTGGAGGCCAGTTTTTCAAGGTCGAGATGCACTTTTGACTTCTGAGTTGCTGAACAAGTATCTCTAACAAGGATAAACTTTTATTGCTTTATTTCAAAATTCTATAAAATGGGTTAATCATCTCTGTATCATGATATTTTCCTCCACACTCAGTTAGCATTATTTTTGTCATATCGATTCATCTTGACAAAACTGAACCATTCACATTAAAAACGATAAAATCATTCAATAAATACTAATCATGAACTTCCTGTCAACTCTGTCTTCAGCATCGCAGATCACGGATCAAATAACATGTGCGGCAATAAAACGACCGACCCTTTCGACAACTCAGTTTGGCAATGCCACTTGGTAGGAGAGTAGGAAAACGGAGGAGAGGAAGATAAGGATATGGTGGAAGGGGAGTGGATGGATGACGAGGAGGAGAGAAGACCTTCAACTGAACTTCAACTTCACCATCGAACTGAGTGGAAGTTGGCTGCAGTTCAACTGAGCGAGCATCTAACTCACCACCGCTTTTCCAATAATAATGTTTTCTGCCATTTCTACAAAACTGGAACTACACAGTGGTTACTAGCAGAGCCAGCCAGCCAGCAGCATATAACATTGCTTCAGTCATGTCAACATTCTCAAGTTTCGCTCTCTATCCTAGCGGCCAATAAACCAACTAGTCGGCTTAAAGTTCTATCTTCCCAATGTACTGGATATTTCTTGATATTACTCTACATTATTACTACATATTAGTTGTCATGGATCAGGGTGGAGAAAGAATGGAATAACTCAATTTATGTAAAATAGTGATGATATCATGAAGGAATTTAAATCTAATTTGCAATCCAGTTTCTTTCCATCATTCTTTCTCTCATTTTATTATTCATATTGACAAATCATAATTGATAACTATATTACATTGATTATTTTATTATAATAACAATTAAGTGTTTAATCACTGGGAAATTCTTTACATCAACGAATAACTCATCAGCTATTGACTCCATCATGAACTTATTATTGTTGATAATTCAATAGTGATAAACTACAACGACTGACATTATATTTTTAAAATTTTGAGGTGAAAGTTATTCAAACACAAGATGTCTGCTTAGCTAGAAATCTTGTTGTAAAAGTGACAACCTCAAGCTTAAAGTTTCCAGAAAAAACTGCGAAGCGTTGTCCAATTAGTGTATTACAAGATTACAAGTGAACTTATGACTAAGGAACTCATGAGTAACTTGATAATATTATTGATGAAATATGTAACAACTAAAAACTTGACCCTCTTCGTTTCCCATTGGAGTCACGTTGGAGTGCACACTTAAGCACAGAACACTAGGGCAGTGTCTCGAATCTCAAGATAGGAGATCTTTGATGAATAACTGGAGAGAAGAGCTAGGCCACTCCATACTCCCTTGGAACACTGAGCAACGCAATTCGAATTCTGCACTCCACTGCCTCTCCACGGATCTAGTGCTCTAAGCTTACAATGGCCAAGACAAAGGGCAAGTAGTGTCAAGGGGTTTAGTCCACCGAGAGCACAGAGCAGTCTACAGCCGCTCTACAGATCTGGTCAAATTCTCAGGCTTAATTATTATTGATCGAGGCCTGTTGGAAGCTTTGCGCCAGATATTTTATGCATAAGTTGTAGGCAGAACAGGGCAACAAAATTTCTGAGAATTAGATATTTGTTTGGAGATATATTGAAGACAGGAAGTTTCCAACGAGTTACAATCACTTGATTATATCGGTTGATTGTATATGCAGAATGGAGAGAGGAAGTTCTTATTATCCGAGAAACTGAGATTTATTTCGAAATATTTGAAAACCGGAGATATTTCTCGATGGAGAAAAACTGAATTACTCAGTTCTTAATCAAAAGTCAGTTTTAATTAGTAGTTCATGTATGTCTCAAATGTTTCCTGTTCTGATGACTATTATGAGATGGTTTTGGAATTTATCATGAGAGACAATTTCCCAGTGTAATTCTAGAAAGTATTGAGGCAGGAGAATCACAAATTTTTCAATAACATTTTTTTTTGTATATAGCTTCAACTTACGACTCAGACTTCACGACTCAAACCATGAAAATATTCAATTTTGACCAAAATTTAGTAGTTTTCTCATGTGGTATAATGGTGGATGATACAGTATGTATATCATTTGGTGGACTAAGTTATGTAATTTGTACCCAATCTTGTTTGTGTGAATGCAAAACCTCAGGTCAAGTCTGTATTCATAACTGAGTGCTAAGAAATCCTCTATCGTTTTCACAATACTCATCAATATAAATTTTGACGAAATCAACTGGTGTTTCCGCGAGTCAACTTGTGAGATAAACTTCCATGTACGTGCGTGCTCCTAGTGCGTGTGTGTGGATGAATAAATCGATGAAATTGGCAAAGTGCAGCATCAGCAGAAAGTTTACACTCTGCGACTTTTTTCTCTCGCTTCACACTAACTTTCCCCGGAGAGAGAATGAAAAAAGCCGTGAATAATTCATCCACTTGAGCGGCTGCCGTCTACACTGCCTGTGTGACAAACTTTCAAAACCAGGCGTGCTAATTTCTGCTATGTGAGGTCTAAGAGAAACAAGGGGAGAGGGAGAGAGAGTAAGAGAGAGTGTAAGAGTGAGAAGTTTAATCATTATTCATTCACAAGTTAGGTTTTGAGAGGCCTATTGCATTTCAATACGAAAACAATAATTATTAAAGAAGCAATACATTCTTGATTGTTAAATAAAAGCTCATTTGAGCAATGAAAAAATATAGAAAATCACAAGAAAGACATATGAATCCAGAGAAGAAGAGAGAAAGCGATTGGATTAGATTATTGTTCATTAGTTATTAGGATTATAATAGCAAGTTTCAATCCAATGCATTTTACAAATCATCTATATTTAATTATTTATTCAACGATATCTAATTTGATGTTATTATTATTGTACTGGATTCCATGTACATATACATCTTGAACGCATTCCCATTCTTGGGAACAATATTATTCACTCTTGGCTCAGTCTACCCTCCCCTGATTTGTCTGGAGTTTGTAATGTAACTCGAAACTCTACCAATAGATGGCAGCAGTGTTGAGTATTGTTTTCAACTCTGCCTACTCTCTCCTGATTGGCCAATTTTTTCAATGTGTGTAATTCCAAACTCTGTCAGTAGGTTAGCAGCATGTGCTGGGTTATTTGCTCAAATATAATAGCATGTCCATGGTCGATGTATGCTCAATTTGATAATTTGATGACCGGATAGCGGACACGCTATTTTGATCGGTGACTGAATCGAGCGGTTCTCATGGAATAATTGGAATTGTTAGACGTTTATCGATTAAAAATCTACGTTGATCATCAAAACTTGAGTTTGGAGTTATCCAAGTAGACTTATCAGAATAAGACAATGAATTCTGTTATCAATTTCTATTATGGAGCAATACATTTAAAAAATCTCATTGTAGAAGTGAAGGGGATGGTAATATTTTGGAAGACATAAGGAATGAAACGACCTGAAGTTGATATAGTCTCAACCCTAGTAGTAAAGTGAAACTCACTGAAGATTTTTGATGGTGTAAAATCAAAGACTGTTTCTTGATTTTCCACTAAAAGTGAAAGTAGTTGTGCTGTTTAATTCAAAGTCATCGTATTCAATCCAATAAGCTTTGCTTCAATAGTACATTTTTGTTTGTTTTTGTACTCAAATCCAATTAGAAAACCTTTGGTGGTGATTAAGTGTGATTTCCGATTGAAATATTATTGGCTTTAATATCCCCAAGTGCATTAGGTCTATATTAGATCAGGTTTTTGTTACAGCTCACTTCAAAATGTTTAATACTTGGTCTGAAAATTAAACTCAAATTGATGAAGTGAAAATTATCTCACTTCTCGGAACATCAGAGTTTGAGAATATTTTTGGCTGAATAGTTTTATACTGTGTGTGTTGTCCAATCAATTCTAAATTAGAATTGCTCTATGTTCTATTTTCATGTCCTACTGTATGGATAGAGAATACAACACTACAACACTACTGAAAACAATGTAGATTTTATTGAGAGAAAGCTACTCACATATTGCCGAGATTCCAACACGGGATTCAAAATTATTTTATGCGTGTAACGAGTTGATATGAAGGGAAACAATTCTCGCGCAAAGAATGAACAAGTGCCGTTTGCAAATAACACGCACCGCCGGATCCCACACGTTGATTTGTTATTAGTGTTTGCACAAATCCCAGCTCGGGGCCGTCAATCAGTGGTAAGGCACACACACACACACACACACACACACACACACACACACACACACACTGTCAAACAGTGCTGCTGAGGCACACATACACACACACACACACACACACACACACACACACACACACACCAACAAACTCGTCGCTGTCAATCGGTGGTAAGGCTCACTCACACTCGACCACGCGACGGGCGCCAATTTAGTATTCAAATTTGGTACACATTTTAATCGCGTCCACAAACAACTTGTAAGCTGATCGGTGATTGGCTGAGCGCTGCCACCAATCACGCGGCTTCAATCCGCCGAAAAACGCGTGTGGTTTTAACGAGTGGCACCACAACGAAAAACTCGTGGTTTAACAAACGTCACGCGTCTAGTCGGGAGGATCTTGATGTCGATCGAATGCTGGCTTGTCACGTCAAATATTTATCGTGGCAAATTCGGCGTGGCACGTCATGCAGTCACTGCAAATTAGATTTGTGCAAACGTAAGCTGAAATTAAAGCTGCAACGTGTTTGGAAGGATGGGAGGATATTGAAATTGAAATTTATTCGTAAAACTGACAACTGACAAAGTTACAGACATAATATTATTCGCCGGATATTTGGGGATATTTGAGACGTAGTCTGTGACTATCACTATAAAGGGGGTCTTATGTCGAACTCGCACATATCATTATTAGTGTCCGTTTCCGATATAATTATACATATCCTTATGAATTTGATTGGGACTATTCCCATTCAGCCCGGCATGCATAGACCTGCATAAACCTGCATAAGCCTGTAAATTTTTGTGATTTTAAAAAAAGTATTTTATAAAAGAGAAAAAGTTTGGGGTTTATCCTGTTGATTCTCTCCCAATCATCAATTTGATATTGTGATTGTGAAATTAAATAAATAAATAAATAGACTGAGCGCAAAAGAATATCCTTACTATACTATAGTATTATTGGGCGATTCCCACATAAAAAATAAGCTTTAATCTGAACATTATCAATAAAACCATAAATCAATCTGAAACCGATCAAACCCTAAATCTAATTATTGGATGTCAATCTGGTGTTGATACTATCGAATAATATAATAATTATTGATTCTTACTAACAGAGAAGTTATTGCATAATCTAGGCATTACTTTGATCGTGCACTTTATTAATTATAAAAAAAATCACACGGGAAACATTCTAAAACAAACTAGTTCGATCATTCATGTCTTAAATATAATGGAATTGACATGGACTATAAGATTATAGTCTCTGATAATTCCAGTTAGAAGGATGACGGACGGAAAGACAAGGTGAATAACAAAGCGACAGAAGATGATAAATAGTGGGTGAAATAGATATAAAATAGAAGAATAAAATCTGTTTGGTGGGGATTTTGGTTTGAAGGGGTGGGCGGCTGGACAGAGTACAAATTACCAGAAGCGGTTTATCTAGCCAAATCCTGACAAAGACTCCTGATAAAAGATCTGCCATCAATTTTGTCCTGGTGATGTGATGAGAGGAGGGTGGGGTTGACAAAGGACGATATCTCTCTCAATCTTTCTCATCCTCTCTCTCTTTCTTACTCTCTTTCATTGCAATAATCAATCAAGGCCCAATCGGGATTGATTGTTGAATGCGCTGACGTCATTTGTCCCAATACAAACCCTGCTGAAAAAAGAGGGGGCCGCTTCATTTTTCCTCTGATAAGACAGATGAGAGCTGGTTAAGGGGTGTGATCGGTGTATTGTTATGAAATTTGGGGTGTTTTGAATAGGGCTGCAATGATAATTGGTGGTTTTCCAGCATTGGGTGAAGGGATGATGGGTATAATATTGTGCTATTAAGTAAAGTTAACCATAGTGATCTTTTAGAATAATAATATTGATACTTGAATCAGAAAAAGTTATAGTTTTTCTTTTCTCATGGCTCTGGTTGAGTTTCATGGCACCATTTAATATATTTCGTAGTTGTACCTGCTCCAATAAGTTAAAATAATGCACTATCTGAATAATCACTATAAGAGCGTTTTCGAAAAACGACTTTTTGTCTATCCTTCTTAGAAACGTCTCCATTATTATTCCAGGACCTCTTATGACAGAATTTCGTATCCACTGTGATCGCAGCTTAGTCTCACTTTTCATCCTCTGCTCTTAGATAGCTTCCCAAAGCAGAATTCTTGGAAATTTTTCACGATGAAGTATCACAAAAGCATGGATTTTGAAGCTCAAGTGGAGCATTTCAATGTCCTCTCTACTATTGTGAGTGATAGTAGAACATGATATTATAATGAATAGATGTTTTATTGTCGAAAATACAAAGCAGTAATATTTTAAGCAATATTTTTGGCGTCACTGGAATAAGAGAAACCTTGAGCTCCAGCCACGGGTGCAAACCACTTGGAGCAAATTTAAGTGAAACCATAGAGTAAAAATAATTTCACCTAATGACTTTGAACCAATTAAACCAATAGTATACAACCATTACTTGTATCAGTTGTCTCTGGTGGAACATAATGTAGGTCTACTGGTCTCTTGTACCGAAGAATTGCATATCACCTGATTTCTGGATATTGACGACTTATCTAGAGCTTAGTCAATCCTAGGAGTACTCGTACATCAACAAGGAACTACAGTATCGACAACATGATGTAACCAACTCTTGATAATGTGTTCACGTTGCATTAACGGATTGCATATTATTTCATTGCATGCAATTAATAATCCAGCTGATAGCTGATTGATTTCGGTTGATTCTAGAGTCAGCATCGGTTGTATGGGATTCATCACTGATTTGGATCACTCTATTCTCAACAATCTTGTTCCAGCTATCTTCCTCTTGTAGTTTACTTCTTCTTCTGTTTTTTCTCCTCCTTTTCATTCTTCTTCATCTTCTTTGTCCACTGCCTTTATCTTCAACTTTTCTCGCCATTAATCCGCCTAATTACCGACTGTACCTTCTTGATTCCTCCCGCCCCCCGCCTACACCCAAACACCCTCTTCCAAGTATGAGATTCCTGCCTTTCCCCCCCCCTCAACATCGATAACCATACTTCTACTCTAAATTCGACCTTTTATTATATATAGTGAATGTGGAAACGGTACGGTACGCCATTGTTAACTCAGTCTCTATATATATATATATCTACTTCCTTGTATTATTTTATATACTATATGCAATGAGAGAGATTGGAGAGAGTATCTTGAGCAGCTAATTAGATTTTGGCGAGTGGCATTAAAATTTATCGAGAGAAGAACGCGAGGTGGCAAACTTTATTGCTTTTATTGTCTTTCCATGGATGTCCAACAAAGTGGAGGAGAAGGAGGAGGAGAAAGAGAAGTAGGAAGAGAGGAAGGATGAGGAAGGGAAGGAGGTGGAGAAGGAGATGGAGGAGAAGAATGAGGAGAAGAAAAAGTAAAAAGAATGAGATTGAGAAGCAAGAAAAGTAGGCTAAAATGACAATGGAAATGGTTGATCTTTTCTACTGCTAATGACTCATCATCAAGGCTTGTCGAATGCTCTCAGAGCTCCTCGATCTCATAATTATCGAGATCATTATATTCTCATTTGAGATAAATCGTTCAGTTTCTTGTTCTATATAGACACAGATAGTAACTAGATTTAGAACTTTCTTGTACTATTGAACGAAAAATATAACTTTATTGAATAGACTTTTCAAAATAATAGGAATATTCATATTGATCAACAAAACTATTGAACTTGAAACTTTCATAACGATTCATGATTCACCGAGGATGGTTATAGGTCTATTCTCATTCTTGTTAATCAATTTATCATAATTCCAATATTGAAACAAATTTATTCAGTTTGTGATACAAAGTTTACGTGAGATTAAGGCCAATCGAACCGTTTTTCTATTGCAAGTTATTAGAGTTATTGATATTTTTAATATCAACATGGAGCTATGGAACTGAATTCAATCTATTTGTGATTCAAACAAACCCTCGCGGAGCACGGGTTACCTGCTAGTATAACATTGAACAGAGTGAGCTTTGTTGGAAAGTAGTAGGTTGGTTATTCTTGGCTCAAATTCCAAGTTACTTAATAATATTAGTTTCTAAATCAGTGTTTCATACTTCTAAATTCAAAATTTCTATTTTTATCTTCATTCTGGACATACAATAATTGGACTCAAATACTTGGAATTGAAAACAACTATCTTTTTGCAATCTTAATATTCATGAAATTTGTGAGTATAACAGTTTTTGGGCTAGACCTGTTGCTCATGCCCAGTCATATCCATATTATGATTATATCATGTAATCAATTAAGTGAATCAAGATAATTCAATGTTTTAGCTTCTATATTTAGCGATGAATTACCTAAAAAAAACTCTATTATTAGTACGAAGATACTAAACAGTCTCCTTTCAAACTAATCACCTCTAACTAAAACCCCCTAAAGCTATAACATAGCCTTCCTCAATATTCACCATACTGCTGCACATTTCAGAACAACTTCTCAAAGTTTCAATGAAAGTTTGCAAATTGCAAGATTAGAATCGCAGCTTCAACCAGAACTACTCCTGAGATTCACTTCGATGTGTCAGCATTTTTTAGCTTGATGCTTCAACCAATGCTTGAAAGTTAAGAGTGAATTTTACTGTACAATATTGTAATAATGAAGCTAATAATAATATTATTATTGTAGAATTACGGAAGTACTTAGAATCTCTCTCTATCTCTTTTTCTGACTTTCTCCCAAGATCCCATCCTTCATCCGATTGAAGTAGAATGTACGAAAGTACATTGGGTCACAAACATCAGTTGAGATTACTAACCTACCATAGAGGGAAACAAACACAATTCAAGCAAAGTTACTCAGTTCAATACAATCAATTGCAGTTGCATGAAGTAAATACAAAGCGAGCATAGTTTCCTGAGTTCAATACAAGTAATTTAGTTTCAGCTTTAATTACTGAATTACCCAGTTGCAAGTTGCATGTGAAATGAGGAAAGATTTAATTTATAGCAACAGAGCGATTATAACTTCGAGTGGATATAACTACTACGGTTAATGCTTTGATAGATATCTTATAACTTACCAGTAGTGATACTTACAAAATTAATTCGCATGGAATTGAACGTTTTCCGGATTTTGTTTTAATAGCGATTTTGTCTCGAGTAGCTTGCAGAGCTTGCGAAGTTGCTATAGAAGTATCAACATCTAAGGATTCAAGTTTAACGTCACATTGTCAGAAAAATAACGACGAAACTGTTGAGCCATCCTTGATGAATCTAGATTCTACAAGACAATTACAGTAGAATCTCGATATTTCAGACCTCTATAATTGATAGTGAAAGCTCAGTACCTTGAAAACCCCTATAATTTGTAGTAAAGCAATGTATTTTGGTCCCCTCGCTAATTTGTGGTAAAATCGAGCACTTAGATATCGTCGACCTCCATAATCCGTAGTTTTGTATGTGAAACCTCTCTCGTATTCTCTGAATTTTTTCATTAATCATGGGAGAGGAAGATAATTGCAGTACTATGCTATCGCTAACTAAGTCTACAGGCATGAGGTCATCAACCAGAAAATGCATTTTTCAGAAATTATGATTGGATGTCAGCGTGAGAAATTTGTTGATCAGAATGTCAATCTTAGTGATGAGTAGTGTTGTGCGCTAGATCACCAGGAATGAATACGTCACGATCAAAAATTCCAAATCGAACGAAAAAATAACAGAGAGGGATTTTGCTAAAACTTTGTAGTTTGAAAAACTACATTAGAATACAAGTTGGAAATCACTTGAAAAATAACTGGGGAAGCTCGTTGCTCAATTTGAAGAACAGGGGGCAAAACGGGATAAGAATGAGTAATAGTGAAGCAGGAGAAAGAGGAGGAAGTGGAGTTAGAATGAGGTGGAAGTAAAAGTTACGAATCGGTCGCTGCATCAATTTCGGATCCCTTAGCCGCCAAAAACCGGACAGGAGTGCCAACTTTCCGACTCGATAAGTGAAAAGTTTTATTCTCATTCATGTTGTTTGGTAATTGAATTGCCAACAAGAAAGGTAGCAGCTAAAGGCTTGTAAGTTGTAATATATTTGTAGAGCATGTGCAGTGAGATTCAATTTGAACTGTCAGCATTCTTTTAGATAACATTAATGCTTCCTCATTCAGCAAATGCTGACAATTTGAAGTGGATACTACTATAGCATATGTAAATCCTCATCAGTGAAACTCTCAACACAAACACCTACTGAGCCAATCTGACCCAAGTATACTTGAAACCAAGTATACTTGAATGATGTTGACAAATTTCATCATCGAGAGCAACTTTCAAAGCTTTTGCAATCAAGTCCGCAGTTACTTAAACAAGTAGGTCACACGTCACAGGTCACAGAGAATCTCCCATCGCATAAATGCTGTTGAATCAAGCATCTCTCTCCAACCGGGAAGGCAGTGTTGATTGCCGGACATTTGATTCAAGTGATGGAAAACTTGGAGTGGTTTTCCACCCTTCAACATTTTATAATTGGAAGAGTACGGAAAATTGTGTATCAGCAGTTGTGAATACGAGAGTTATCGGGAATCTGAGAAAATATTATAATCTTCACTATATTAGATCTTCAATTGATGGTCAAGCGGTGTATTTTCATCCTTTTCTGTTCGGAGTCAGTTTTTGATACCGCATTCATACTATAATATCGGGGCACCGAGCTTCGCTCGTCATTTATTTATTGAATTTGGATAAACCGAACATAATTCTTTAAAATGATTGGGGAAGGACTAACAGGCACAGCCAAAACTGTTTCTTCCCCGAATTTTTATTTATACACTGTAAATAGTCCAGAAAGTAGGTTATGTTCCATACACTTGAATTCAGGTTTAATTTTCAGTTCAAACATTTGAAAACAAAAAAATTATAATTTAGATTATTTACAAACCAAATTGAATAACAAAATAACACTCACTAATAACTTAAAATTGTCAAATAATGATAAACTTTGAAAATTATGATATACTCTAGTTTAGGAGGATTATCAAGTCAGGTCAACAAATCAGATTATGTTGATCAAATCGAATTAATTGTCTAGCTAGATAAAATTTCTCGCTGATTGATTATGATTACACAGCTGGAAATAATTTTGTCTCTCTCCCACACAGGCACACGAATTTTCTGTTATCTAGAGACTACGAAATTATCATCTGTTTTCCAAGGAATTTGTTTTCTGTTATCCTTTCAATGTCGTTCAGCGAGTTTTCCCAAGGATGAGACCTAGTGCAATAGAATTTTTATATCATGAACCTACTATGTTCTAAATTTTGTGAAAATCGTTAGAGCCGTTTTCGAGATCCGTTGATATAAAAATAACCAGATATAAATATAAATAAATTGCTCACTTAATATAATAGGATTATATGAAATTATTAACACTGTACTAACTTCATGAATAAATAGAAGCTTCAAGGGCATCTTGAAGGACTAAATTCTTGGAAAACGGGCTCGGTGTGATTTTCTATTCATAATAAATCGATGCTAAAGAAGGGAAATAATAAAAACTCCCATTTATAGCAGTTATCTCCTTCATCTCATATTTTACCTCGAGTAGCCTGAATCTACTTTATTCTTATCTCATATAAAGCAGCTCCCAGTCGTATACACAGATTGGTATTTACAATAAAACCACATTTTATTCTCAATATTGTTTTTTAATCTACCTATCCAACGGAGATCAAATTTTCAGTTTCACAGTGGCTGTGAAACCTAAAACAATCAATAATATGAATCCATATATCTGATTCCATCCATCTGATTCTATCCATACATTTGATATAAATAAAAATAACAATGAAGGAGTATTAGGAACAGTCCCCTACTGAATTTATACGCATCCAAAATCAATTTGGAAATCACTCATTTACAAAAACTTTTGAGCCGTACATAGAATGAAAATTTTGAAAAGCATCGATTCCACAATATAGTGAAATCATATCAATTTCAATGTAGCAATATTTTGAATTGTCCAATGTACTCACTTGAATTAACTGACTGGATCCATTAAGCCTAACTGAATTTCGTATGATTTTCACATCCAAATTTCAAGATTTTTGAACCATTGCGAATTCTATCACTCGTACTGTACTTTTCTTTCTCAATTCTATACCTCTATAAAGCCTGTATGACACAGATTCAATAATATTTTGAAAATTGTTGCCTCACAAAGCCTTCAGTGACAAATAATACAACAGACTGAGGTGATAGCTTTTGTGCGGGATACCACGAACAAATACACATAAAACAAAGCTGATACTGTCTTGCCAGGTTTGCGGTGAGGGGGACGGTTTGACATTAGGTCTGTTCAAACACTCCCCCCCCTTCAAAAGGGTTCAAACGGTTTAGGAGGATCTCCTTCCATTCTCCCCCCACCCAAAGGGTACAGGCTACAGGGTGTCCCACAAAACAAGAAGAGACACATCCGCCCCCGCTGATTTATGTGCATGACGTGCTTTGTTTTATTGATCAGACCTTCTGAGCGTCCCATCCAAAGTAAAAGGAGAATTCCAAACTTGAAGTTCACTCCAACTCAAACACAGCACATAAAATAAGTATATAACACATGTATATTAAGATATAGCACATGCATATAGTGTATGTAACACACATATGCTACAGTGTCTCGCCCCCACACCTCCAATTTTTTGAACCAAAGTACTTTCTAACTGTGTTGAACCTGAAATGACATTTATTCTCAATGCGGTTTCATACATGAGACGTGCCCGCAAAACCTATTGGGAACTCTGAACTGAGTTCTTGCGAAGGTATTGAACGTGATATATTGTAATGGTTGATTTACTATCGACTATGATTTCATTCATAATGCAATCTAGTATTCACTATGATTCGGAATGATTCACTGATCTATTTTCATTCCCCTCATAGCTTTGCCACACTCTTCACTGTAAAACCAATTGGGGACTCTGAAATAAGTTCCTGTGAAGTGATTGAGATGTATCTATTGTATTCACTATGATTTCTCATGATATTTTATATAGTCTATTATTCGATATGGTTTACATGGAATGATTCACTCAGCTATTCCTTATTTTACTTATAATTCTTTTGGTAACTGACTGAGGAAATGCGGTCTTTTTAAGTTTTAAATTTGCAACCTTTTAAAAACTATTAAAAAGATACAATAGAAAAAATGTAAGAGAATTATTAGAAACTTATCTTATTATCTCTCACTCAGTTTAACATATTGGTGTAGGTCCAACATCTAATACATATTATTGGTATTTAATATTTTTCATTAATAATTCCTCATGAAATCTATCCACAATTTTCATTTCTCTAGTAAACTGGATTTCTCAATTGGATGACGCAGTCTACTCTCAAAGCTATTCAACCATTCAACCAGGAAGTTGTGGGAAATCCCGAATGTGTCACTCCACAATACAGCTGAAATAGTAGTGTTGGAACTAACAAGTGGATCCCATCTGAAGCTTTGGATAAGTATCAAACCATAATATACGTTCTAAGGTACTGGGGATATAGCTGAAGTTAACGCCCAGTCTATGAAAATGTTCCTGAAAGCGACAAATTTTCGTCGTCCTTTGTCGGGTGAAAGGGAACTTTGGGTTGAAAGGGCGATAGGGCGCTGCCAGCCCTTAGGGCTCGGAGAGAAAAAGCCCTGATGAGACCAATTTCATAGGCGACCCTATACTCTTGTGTGATGCTGTATTCTTCTAATCAGTTGCTGAAAAGTTCAGCGAACAAGGTTTCTCCCGCCGAAGAATGAAAAAGAGATTTACAACAAGGAGGCTTTCATTGTTGCTGCCGAGAGAGTCAGTCGCGTGCTTTGTTTCTTGTCCGGCCTTCGTAATAATTCAGGGGCCGAGCTTTTTCGAAAACACTTTAACGCCCGATTTAGAAAGTGATAAAGAAGTGACGTTGTCCCGACACTCTTGAAAGAGTTTACACATTTTTTCTTCGAAGTTCGTTCTTGTTTCACAGTTGAGGGAGTTTTCCCAACTATTTAAAAGTGAGAGTTTTTCGCAATTTTCAATAATTAATCATAAACGTAAGATCATAAAAATATAGGCTTTAGGTGTTGTAAAACCCCATTCAGATCATTTACATTATATTATCATCGCCACTGTAAAAATATTTGAAGGGTATGTGTTGTTTGTGAGTGTTCAAAGTATACAACACACTGTTTTATTACATCAGAATACTTGACTTGCTTTCTAGGGTAGTTAAAACATATCCACCAAAGTTTCAGTGAATAGTGAAATTTCTAGAAACTTATTCCCATGAGAGTTTTCCTTTAAAAACTGAAAATGACCAATTCTCATGACAATTTTGAATTTTGCTTACAACTGATATTTACAATTTTAACAACTGATAATCAATTTCCATCTTCTTCCAAAAGAAAACAGGAAATATTACAATGCACTTCTAGAGTCTGTATCCATGAAGCTTAGAAGTCTTTCAAGACACGAATGTCTGACAATAGTATGTGTATATTTTGGATAATCACTATTTTATTCATTACAGAGCACTTTTCAGTGTGTGAACATTTTACTGTCACAGTTTGTGAGTTTTAAAAGTGCTATAAATCCATACCTAGAAACTTTGAGAAAGGCTCCTAAGGAATAAATATTCGTTTTATGATAAATTTGAAGTTCCAACGAAGTTCATTATTATATT